>NC_085028.1:7821044-7859311 GCF_963692335.1 Osmerus eperlanus
TGCTTTTGTCTTCTACTCTGGTATCTTCTCTCATCTGCTCTACTTTCCAAAAGATCACACACTCTTCATCAATCAGCCTCCAAACACTGATCATTAGTCGGATCAGACACCTGAGCCCTGAGCCCTGACCCCTGACCCTGGAGGGTCATCAGGTCTCCTGCTCTGTATTTACCTCTGTATTTACTGGTTCAGTAATGAAACACATGTGAGTGGTGTTACCATAGGGGTGTTACACAGGCTTCTGGTAATTATACAATGCAACCTTCAGTCATGGGCTGGTTCCCGCACTGTGGGCTGACTACGGATATTTCAGCAGGCTAACTAAGCTATAAGCTGACGGTCGTAAAAGCTACCAGGTTACAATCTAACTATCCAACAAGTTACCAGGCTTTAAACTACCTGGCAAATCAGCTGCCTACAAGTCCACAGCTTTCTGACTACACGGTTAACAAGCTAACTGGATAGCTTCTGTATTGTCTAATTGAGGAGTGAGGACATCATCCAACAAGAGGCCAAACAGACGCTACAGATAAAAGCTCAAATGCATGTTTCATGTGTAGATGTAAAAGCTTCAAAATAAACCTGACAAGTGACTGAGTACAGTAACTATGTGTGTACTGGGAGAATGACCTGTGTGCATGTATGGTTGTTTAATCCTACATTAACCCCTATCTCTCTTACAAGTGTACACACACACACACTGAGTGATCACACACATTTCAGAAACTCCCTGTTGAATCATTCCTATCGACGAGTGCTTGGTTTCCCTTAGCAACACATTATCGACGAAGAGAACACATTGGCCCAGGATCTGCAGCAATCATGCTCATATACACTCTGTAGTTAAATGACTAATTAAATGACTAGTAAATGACCAGGCAAGTTAAAGGCAGGAGAATACACTAATACCATAGTCGGTGGTATACTGGATGGAAGTTATGCTTTAGTTGCATTAGGAGTTAAGATATGGATGTGATTCCAAGATTGTAATATTTTCAGCACTATCAAACTCGTAAACGTTATTGTACTGTAAAGGTTTACAACAGACACCTATTTTACAAGCATCCTTACACCACAAGTTGCAAAGTCCAGTGCCCAGCTCAAGCACTGCTCTCCTGTTTCCTTCTCCTCTCCTTCCCCTTCCTTCCCTCTCCTGTGTACGATATAATGCAATAAATTAACCAATGAATGTCTATCGGTCAATCAATCTTGTTCCTCTCACCCCCCCCCCCCCTGCCTAGGTCCATCATGTTCCTTGCTAACCTCCTGGTCCTCATGGTCCTGCTGCTACCTCAATCCTCTGGTCTCCAGAGAGGAGCCAGCGCCGGCCAAACCCACGGCGGGCTCCTCTCCTCGGGCACGCTTCCCTCCTTGTCCCTGGAGCCCAGTCCGGAGCCGGGTCTGGAGCCCAGTCCGGAGCCGGGTCTGGAGCCCAGTCCGGAGCCGGGTCTGGAGCCCACCGTGGCCCAGACCATCCAGAACCTCCTGCTGAGCCGCCTGGGTCTGCCCAGCCAGCCACGGGCCCTGTCTGGGGCCGCAGTGCCCCAGTACCTGCTGGACTTGTACCGGTTCCACTCGGAGGAGTACCATCTGCTGGACGACCCGGACTTCAGCTTCCCATCCCTGCACGTCCAACAGGCCAACACCGTACGCAGCTTCACACACACTGGTGAGAGATTCACACACACACAAGCACATACAGACAGTCTATACATGATGGTGTAGATTTGGCTTGAACATTGGTGGGGAAAGATATTGTCTATCATCCTACATCCGTGCTGTGCCGCATACATTTTTTTTTAATGGTCTTTTGACATTGGTGGGGACATGTTCCTGCTGTCCGCCCCTGAGCACATGAACACACCCTCGGTGTAGAACTATTTCAATTTTGAGTTAGGCTGTGTGTTATATTTTCTTGGTCGCAGGGGTATATTACAGGCAGTAATCTCAGCTCTACTGGCAAACTATTCCCTTTGGAATCTGTCTTGTGTTTGATAAGAATTTCCAGGATGTTCGAAAGCGTGTGTGTGTGTGTGTGTGCGTGTGTGCGCGCATGCGTGAGTGTGGACAGGAGCTTATCTATCTGTTTATGGCACTCAATGTGTCTGACAGTGTAGTCTGAGGGTCATTTTTTCAGTGTCTCTTTTGACACGTTGAGATTACAAAGATTGGTACTTTTCTAGGCATTGTCTGTCTCACTCTCTCTTCTCTCCCTACTTTTCTCGTCCTCTCCTTCTCCTACTCCCATCCTTAATGGTTCTCTCCTCCTGTTGTAGATTCCAGTGGTCCTTCCCTGGCCCAGGAAGAGAAGAGGTCTTCACCAGACGACCTCCACAGGGTCCACATTTCCTTCAACGTCTCGTCCATTCCCCAAGATGAGAGGCTGCTCTCTGCCGAGCTCCGGCTGCTCCAAGGTGCCTCCTCCCTGGGCCCGGGGTCCCATCGCATCAGCCTGTACCTGGAAGACCATGGTAGCCCAGAGCCTACCCTGTTGGAGTCCAGATTATTGGGCTCTAGCTCCAGGCCCCGGGGCAACTGGGAGGCCTTCAGCCTCACAGCGCAGCTCCTCCAGGGGACCCTCGCTCGGACAGGCAGCCTGGGGTTCCTCCTGGAGGTTACCCCAGAGGGTAACACCACCCAGCTTCCTTCCTCCAGTCCTGGGGGCCCTGGCCCCCACAGGGAGGGCCACCTGAGGCTCCGCAGGTCCCTGGGGCAGGATGAGTACAGCTGGGCACGAGAGAGACCCCTGTTGGTGACTTACAGCCATGATGGCCGGGGGGGGCCTCTAGCTGCTCATAGCAGGAGGACCCCTCACAGGGGAGGCACGGCAAGAGGGAGAAAGGGTGCCAGAGAGAGGTCCAGGAGTGGAAGCAAAGACCAGGAGTGGCGAGGCAGGGGGCGAGGAGACCGGGAGATGGATCAGGACAGGGAGTCCAACCCGGGCTGGGGTGGAGGCGAGGGCATCTGGGGTGAGCGAGGGCGTGTGAAGCGCAACGGCGGCCGCGCAGCAAAGCTGAAACGCCTCTCCCGTGCCCGCTGCCGGCGCCACCCTCTCTACGTGGACTTCAAGGACGTGGGCTGGGACAAGTGGATAGTGGCGCCCAGCGGCTACGATGCCTACTTCTGCCTGGGCGAGTGTCGCTTCCCGCTGGCCGACCACATGAACTCGTCGAGTCACGCCATGGTGCAGACACTGGTGAACTCGGTGAACGGGGCGGTGCCCAAGGCATGCTGCGTGCCCACCTCCCTCAGCCCAATCGCCCTGCTCTACCTGGACAGGCAGGACCACGTGGTGCTGAAGAACTACCAGGATATGGTGGTGGAGGGGTGTGGCTGCCGGTAGCCGGTGTGGGGAAGAGAAAGCGAGGTAGAGTGGGAGTGGGGGGTGGCTTGAGAAAGGAGATAGCAGAAAAGGGGATGTGGGTGAAGGGGTTTGGCTGTCGGTAGCATTGGAGGAGGGAGAGAGGCGAAGAGAAGGTGGAGGGAGAGACAAAATGGAGGGAAAGAGAGGAGAGAGGGAGAACTGGAATGGAGACCCAAAGCTATATGGAGGTGGGAGAGACAATAGAGGAGGGATGGGTGGATGAAAAAGCTTGCATAGAGAGAATATTGGCCTAAACCGAAATTCACTATGATGAGATGGCTGTGGGTACCATCAATGACAGGAGCCAGGAAGAGAGGGACAGAGAAGAAACAGGAGCAGAAAAAGTGAGGAGGGAGTAAAAGAAAGAGAGAAAGAAGAAATTAGTAAATTGGATGAAGGGGGGACGGAAGGAAAGTAGACAATGACATCACTCCAAGCTACATTCTAAGAGCTCTGAATAGAAGAACAAGTAAACAGGAAAAGGAACGAGGATAAACAGGAAGTAAACAGGAAGAGGAGTGAGTGTACGCAGAGATAGCACTCATTCTGACGTAAACCCTGCCCGAACGTTCTGGCGCAACAGCCTAGCTTCATCCACACAGCATCCCTCAAGCCCTGTCTGAGATGTCACACATCATATCCTGCATCCAGGACCATTTCTGTGTCTCCATCTCTAACTTCATCTGCAGGACCATTTTGTGGCAGAGGACGTGCTGTCAGAGACCAGAGGAACTGGTGAGAGACAGTTTATAGACTTTTGGTAAACAGGTTGGTTCAAGAGGACCAAAAAGGACAGTTTGGTCAGGTGTGTCTGACAGTGACTGTGTGGGGGATGGGCAAATAGGCCTGTCCTGTCCTCTGAATGGTCAGATCCCTAGGCCATCATGGATCTAGCCCAGAACTTTAAGTGTGTAGGATCAAATGAGTTTCTTTGGCAACTGAACTACTAAGGGACAAGATGGACATTGTTGTTGTTTGGACGATGGAGAAAGCTAACTAGGGCTTGCTGACACAGACCTGGACTGGAGACTTCTGAAGTCTCCAGAAGTGAGACAGACAGACAGATACACACACTCTGACAGACAGACATTCAAATAAATTGACAAACAGGTTGCGTAGTCCAAGCTCAATGTCATGAGTTATTTAAAACCACAAGAATAATACATCATTATGCTATTGTTTAATTGTACAACTACTATTATTATTTAAAGAGTGAATCTTTTTGTACATTTATTTTGCAGAGAAAAATTATTGTCAAGTAATCATTGTCATTAAACATAATTCCTCTAAATGGTAAAATCTAACTTAAAAGACACATAATGTATTTAAATAGCAACCACATATGGTGTATTTAATCTTGAAAATCCAATATTTAAGATGTGCACTCTACAAAACCCACATTTACCGTATATTACAAGCAGAACTTGCTGTAGCCTGTGTACAGTAGCTTTGGTACAGCAGGATGTTCTGGTGGCTTTACTCCTATACTTACGGTCATTGTGTTACAGTAACCTCACTGCTCAACATTCTAAAGCTGCTGTCGTATTATGCTCAACACATGCAAACCTCCAAGCCCTCAGTGGGATGTGTGTGTGTGTGTGTGTGTGTGTGTGTGTGTGTGTGTGTGTGTGTGTGTGTGTGTGTGTGTGTGTGTGTGTGTGTGTGTGTGTGTGTGTGTGTGTGTGTCTGTGTGTGTGTGTTGGAATGTAATGTACTGATCCTGAACTGTGTAACACCTAAGATGACCCCTTTAAAAGCCTGCATGTCCAAGACCCTCACCCCGTCTCCCCTCTGATTAACACACCTGTTTGTTGCTAGCCAGTGCCTTCATGTCAGGATCTCTGCTTTTAGTCTACCCGAGTGTTAAGTATCTAGTCATTTTGTGTTCCAAGTGTGTTGTATTTTCCCTCTAAATGGAAGCATTTAAACGCCAGTCTGTAAAAATGTTTGACATTGTCTGAAGACATGGTTGTATCTGGATTAAACAGAGACCAAGCACCTCGCTGTTGTCTGACTTGTCTTTCAGATATAAATAACTTCCTGGTTGCTCTTAACTACAAATTCAAAACATTTCCTGGTTGTGGTGTGATTGGACCATCGTGGGTCATCTGCATCAGTGATGGGCACACACTTTGTGAGAGCAGTGGGCTTACTAGGAAAACTGCCTGGCGACGCTACCTCAGAGCATTGTTTATACATCATCATGGTTTTTACAGTTTATGGCTTGGGTGATATTGCAAGGGCAGAGGGAGGGACAAGTAGGTCTGTCTCATCCAGCCATTGGTTAGAATCCCTGGACTTCACGGTTAGCTCTTTACCTAGACCAATAGGCTGTCTCTATCCATGTCCAGGATGGAGGAAGGAAGTTGGAGCTTCCTCATTCCCTCGACTAATCTTGATTGGCTGTGAGATAGGGAGTAACCTTCATACTAAATTGCCCATATACACGCACTGATTTACTGGTGTTTACGCACTGGTGTTTCAGATCTGCAAAGTTACATGAAGCATCAAATGTAATATGAATCACACACCTCAAATACTTTGAGTCAGGCTTATGTACCTTATATGATACAGATATGTTCAACACTGTTACTTTATGTTTGTAAAAGAGTGAAACTAAATTGAAACTAGAGAGGGTACAATTTCTGGGGAAATTGTAGGGTGTGCTTGCTTGCGTCGGTTGCACAGGGATCCGTTTTTGAATGAAATTTTTACAACTGATTTCTGTATATTTTATATGAAAATGCATACTTATTATTTATAAAGATTAAATAGATTTAAAAGCATTTTTTTTTTTGCTGCTCATTTACAACTGAAAATACGAGTGAAGTGTAGAATGAAATAGATGTCTTCTCATTTCCCCTGCAAGAGGCAGCCTCATCGTTGAATCAAAACGAATAAATTTGGCAGACCGGTGTAAAAATTGACCTAATCTCTATGACTTAAACGTCATTTTAAGTTTTTCCCTTCTCGTGATATTTTCAGGCATGTAGCCTACTCATTGCATTCATTCATGAATAAAGAACCCCCTTTGAAGATTATTCTACGACGTTACCCGGCAGTAGAAGATGGAATCGCGATTCAAACAGTACCATCTGCTAACTGAATATGCCCCCAAAATAAGCTTGACATTTATTTAGTGGAAAAACGCTCATTCATAAAAAGCTCACTGGTAGCGATCATTGTCAGTAACAACGCAAAATGCGATATAGCCCTGTGTGGAGAAGCTGCCCCGGTAAATTCTACTACTGTACAGTACAGTACTAGACTACTGCTGTGTTCGTCTTGGTAGCGATTGCGTTGGTTGAATTCGATTTAACGTTCCGTTGTACGGTTTAGGCTGAAATTAATTATTTTCATGAACAGATTGACAAAGTTAGTAGTTCAAGTTAGTAGTCAGATAGTTTCACCTATTGAAAGACTTTTGATTTAAGTAAGGGGAGTGCCGAACATGTTCTGTCGCCGTTTGACTTCCTACAGCTGTGTAGATGTTTTTGTAGTGTGTCTCGCGTAGGCTACAGCGTTGCAGTGAGCAACACTGGTTTGAAACCACAGGTAATGATAATTTCACCAACAAATCGTTTACTTGTAACGTCAAAATAAATACTACAACGAAAATGTATTTGTGAGAAATGTTTATTTTAACGATTGAAAACAGATGCATCATAGACCACTGTAGTGTGTGTTGCCCGGGCAACAGAGGCTAATGTCATGCTAATGCTTCAGTGAAATAGTAGACTACCGTTTCCGAAAGTAGATGTGGGCCTACTTCCTCCTAATAATATCAGCTAATATTGTACATTTCACAATTGTGTTTCACATCACAAAGTAAAATGAGTAAATAGTTATCACCCTGGCCTCTTTGCTTGTGGCGTTTCTGCAGCTGCCTTGCAGTAAAGCTATAGTTAGCCTAGCTATCCCCCAAGTTAACAGATGCGAAACGAATGTTCTGCTACAGGTAGTCACGCGTGTTTTCGTGACGTTAGTGACGTAGTGACGTTAGTAACGTCAGTGACTGTGGCTAGCAAATTAGCCACCGTTAGCTTCACTTTTCGCCACAAAAACTTAACTTTAGCCTAAACCATGCAACGGAACGTAAATAAAAATACAAGCAACTCGATCGCTACCAAGACGAAACTTTTGACACCTAGGTTGTCTATGTAGGCCAAATATTGACAAAGATTTAGGGGGGCAAAAATAAATAATAATAATAAATATATATGTGAGAGAACAAAGGTCTCGCCGAAGGCTTGAGCACACCCAACTAGACAAAAGAAGTACTTACAGCGAGGCACAAAACAGTCTCACAGGGACAAGAGAGAGAGAGAGAGAGAAGGAGAGAGAGAGAGAGAGAGAGAGAGAGAGAGAGAGAGAGAGAGAGAGAGAGAGAGATAAGGAGAGCTCCTCTCCTCCTCTCCCTGCTGGACCCACAGTCACCACATCAGTTCACACTCAACCCTGCTCCACAGCCTCTACAGCACATGTGTTTCTGATCGGCAGTAATTACGCCGGAGAGAGGAAGAAAGAGGGGGAGAGAAGGAAAGTGAGAGGAAAGGAGAAAAAGAGAGGGGGGAAGGAAAGAAGAAGAAAGAGACAGAGAAGGAAAGAGAGGGAGTGCGCTACTGCAGTGAGGAGATCAGCATCAGTCATGCCGTCGGGCCATGGCAGGTCATTCCTCACGTCGTGAACGCGGGGGTCAAACCAACTCAACAGCTTCCCTGACCCCCGCATTCCTGTCTGTTGAAAGAACCCCCCCACACACCCTAGCGCCCTCTGCTCCAGATGGGCCGGCTCGCTGCTAGTGGGAGATGGTGTGAAACCCACTGGCGGACTGCTCCATCCAGAGAGGGGCGGGGGGGGAGGGGGGGGGAGGGGGGGGGGTTGACCCTGCTCTCCTGCCTGTCGGAGGCTGGACGGGATCCAGAGATCTCGGTCTGCAGCTGGACCAGACCTACTCCCTAGCACAGACCTGCTCCCTGCCTGTCAACAGCCTACAGCCACTACAGGAGCACTGTGTGTGTGTGTGTGTGTGTGTGTGTGTGTTTGTGTGTGTGTGTACTTAGATAGCACAGTCCTGCCCCATAATAACAAGTAGATTACCTTTACATATGAGAATACCTTGGTTTCTCTATACCCTCCCTCACCCCGCCTCACCCCAAACCCACCTTGTACCCTAGCCTGCCTCCCTAATCAATCACATTTCTCACTCTTTCCCCATTTTCAACCCTCTACCTCATCCTCCCACCTCCTCACCCCTACCTCACCCCCTGCCTCACCAATTTCTCCTAAATCTATTCCTCAGCCCTTGTCTCACCCCTCATCGAGCCCTCCCAACTCATCCTTTAGCACAATCACGATCATCAATCCCTCACAATGCCCTTATACCCTCTCCCCCATATCCCTCCCCCACTCTTTTTCTACCTCCCTCTCTCCCCAGGTGTGGGGTTATGACCACATGGGGTGTGTGTGTATCTACTGGGTGGAGTAGAGAGATAAACCTGGTGGGACCAGGATATGGCCAGCTTATCTTGTCAGGTGTGCAGAGATGAGAAGGGATGAGAACACATGCACACACAAACACACAAACACACACTTCAAGCCATGGGCCCGCACCTCAAACCAGGTGGCTGGGTTTATCAGTGATGGAGGCCAGAAAGACTGGAGGGGTGATCCATGACATATCCCCCCAGAGCCTCTCTCCCGCAGACAGGAGATAGCTAATAGCTGCAGCAGGCTTTCAGAGAACCACACGCCCGGAGGAGAGACCTGCTTCAGCAGACCTACTGAAAGTGGTACAGCTTCAGTCACAAGCCTGTGGAATCTTTGGACAGACATTTAAAATTCTAATATGGTTTGGAGCTGGTTGGTTAACAGGTTCCAGTTAGAAATAGAAAATATACAGTTTATCTGCATTACAAAATCAGTGCCCCTGTGACAACAAGCTTGCACCCTTGGTCCTCCCTAAGGACTGAAATTATTATTAATTAATACATTTTTGCAATTATGTTCTTTTGCAAGAAACCATAGAATACAGTTGATGTGACTGATAAGTATTATGTAATGCAACTAGAAAATTAAAGGGATATGCAAATAATTTGTGGAATAATTGTATTTTGTTATTAAAACATGTTATTTTGCCTGTTAATGCCGCAATGCAGTGAAGAAAACTGTATGACAACAATAATGTTCAATGTAACTGGCCCCTTTATCAGTAAAACTGGCCCCAGCATGCCCCCCCCCCCCCCCCCCCAGAAATGTTATAGAACCACCACTGAGCCGTGTTACCAAGCTAGCTAGCTGACCACTGCAAGCGCCTTTCAAAACATTACGAGCCAACTCTAATTAACTCATAGCTGTCAATATGTCACCATCTAGCTCATTGTGTGACATGGACAGACAGCCACAGCTCTGACTCTACGATGCCGCTGCACAAGGTTTATTTGGTACACAGCTACACCTGTTACAGCACTGTAGCTGGCTGGTCCGATGCATTATATCATACATCACAAAACACCTGGTTTGTGCATCGGTGTAGTTACAGTTGTGGTGATCATTAGAATTTCCTCTTAAGAGGCTTTTATTCACCACAACGTTTTTGTTGAAAATGTAGGGCTCAGTCTATAAACACTCGAATTATGTTCATGAATTGGCCTGAAATGTATAGAATGTGCCCCTAGGGTTTTTCTGGTTTCGTTTTAAAAGTAGACTTCATGGAAATGAAGTTAAGCGTTTTATGTATGGACCTGCCAATCTTCCCACCCACCCACACACAGAGCCATGCTGGGCCCTGGGTGCTGAGGGTCTGGGGCTGACTGCCTGGATCTGGGCGCCTGGGGCTGGGTGCTGTCAGTCACTCTGTCAGTCAGTCAACTCACCAACCCACCATTCTCCACGGTACAGCCCACCCACCACTTATATCCGAAAACACACGCACACACTCACGCACATACATACAAACACAGTTGGTCGGGGGGGGGGTGCATATTGCACACACTCCCACGACGTATAACAACTATTTTTTTTACTAAACATTCTCTGCCTCAGCCAATATCATCCACTGTCCCCCTGCACGCCTCCCCACCATCTGAGGGGGTAGGAAGGGGAACACACATGAGCCAAGCTGATACATACAGTACATCCCATGCCCCTTCACCCTGCGCTCCTAAATCTGCCGGGTGACCCTAACCCAGGTGTACACAACAAAGCCGCTTTGCCTGGCTTTAACTGTCGGGTCAGAAACATCTCCACTATGTGTCAGCACATCTAGAGGGCTCCTTTTCCTGCATCACGCCAGGTTTTCAATCATGGCTGCTGCCATATGTCCAGTATAGCATTGGAGGACACACATTTTCTCTCTCACACACCCACACATGCACCCTTTCATGGCTACATCATCTGTAAAGCATTGGATGACACACACAAACATCATCACACAGATACACACATACACACACACTATCATGGCTACCCCCATGTGTGCTGTGCACTCCCATATGCTACATATTGTCTGTTATGTGATCTTTGGATCGCCGTAGCAGCTGTGCGGGCCCAGCTCCCTGTTGGACAGGGACAGGGCGATGGTTCTGTGTGGAACTCAGAAAACAGATAGGGACCGTTTTAGGTTACCTCAGCAGGCTTCAAAGATGGACTGATGGAACAGAACCATAGATCCCTCAACCTCGGAGGGGAGATGAGGGTAGAGGAGAGGAGAGGAGAGGAGGGGAGTGGAGTGGATGGGACAGGAGAAGAGAGGGAAGAGAAGGGAAGAGAAAAGAAGGGAAGAATGGAGATGGAGCCAAGCAGGTGCAACTCGTCGGTGTGCCAGACTGACCAGAAGGAGCCCTGTCACGAGGACTGACCAAAAGGAGCCCTGTCACAGGACTGACCAGAAGGAGCCCTGTCACGAGGACTGACCAAAAGGAGCCCTGTCACAGGACTGACCAGAAGGAGCCCTGTCACGAGCAGGAAGACTCACCCGGATCTGGGGGCTGGAAGTGGAGCGGGCCGGAACAGAGCGGGACGCCAGCGTGTTCTGACGTGAGGGACGAAGGTGAGGGGGGATGAAAAGATGAAGGGGAAGGAGGGACGGAGGGATAGAGGAATGAGATTGTTGGAGCAAAAGTACAGTGTAGTTGGTGGGTTTTTTCATCCCTCAATCTCTATCTCTCCCTTCTTCCCCATCTCCCATTTCTTGTCCGTTTGTATCTCTCTCAAATCACATGTTGCCACGGAGACAAGGGACTGGATAACAACTTAGAAGAGACAGAGGGAGAGAGAGAGAGGGTTGGGGAGTAAGTGAGAAAATGTCCAACACTTTCATCCTCTCTCCATCTCTTCATTTAGCCCTCTCCACTCTTCCCTCCATCCCCTCCCAGCCCCCAAGTTGAAAAATGATGTTTTTACAGGTGTCTCACAATGTGGATGCTGTCCTCGCTCAACTGGAAATCACATTCAGTCCTCCACCCTCCCTCTCTCCATCCCTCCCTCTCTCTATCCCTCCATCCCCTCCTACCAGCTCCCAGTTAGCTTTCGCCACTCGATGCAGACATTTGGGGGACATATATCACTGGGATTGGGTGGGGGGGTGGTGGGTGGGTCTGGAAGGGAAGGTGAGGGGGTGTTCTGTAAGTGTGGTTTTTAATGAGCCAGTTGTTAATGATGAAGGCAGACATTGTCAGACTCTGCTGTCCTTTAAACTCAGAAGTCTAACTAGTCCCCAACCCCCCAGACAGTGAGGGAGGGAGACAAGGAGGGAGCACATTTCCTCATCCCTACTTTTACTATTACCGGTAGAGGAAGGTCCTGAATCATTGTTATACACAAGTTCCGAAATGGGAGGACGCAACAGGTCCACAGATTCAATCTATCTAAAAAGAAAGAAAGGAGGGAGGGAAGGAGAGAATAATTCAGTGATTAGGGAGAGAGAGGACTAGCGAGAGTGGAGAGGAGGACAGAGATAGGGAGAGATAAAAGCAAAGGGGGAGGGAAAGTTAGAGTGATACAAGAGAGCGGGCAGACAGCTGTTGGTCTGTTTACTTCAAGTATGTCGCTCTTCTCCAGATGTGAGGAGCGAGGGAGGGAAGGATGAGAGGAGGGAGGGAAGATAAGAGAGATGGAGGGAGAGAGGAGGACATGAACGAGGGAAGGGGCGAGGGTGAAAAATGGCGGTAGAGATGGAGGGGGAAAAGAGGCAGGGAGTTGGAGGACGACAAGAGTAAAGGATAGAAGGATGAAGGGAGTGGGAGTGGGAGAAGACCAGAAGCAAGGAAGGGAGTGAGGGAAAGAAGGGAGGGGTGTGTTAGGGGTTGGTTGCCAAGAAGGAATCATCATACAGTGTAGAATGTATTTTATGGTTTTCACATGTGATGTGCTACGTGGATAGGAGTAGGGGATAGCACAGCAGGCTCTGTTCTGTTTGACTCCCTGCTCACACACAAACACACTCACACAAACATGTATGTCTAGTTATGAACTGCAAGCCATTCACCTTGCTTCACACTGCCCCTGCTCCATCCCCACCACACACACCAGTACACATCTATTGTTTGTATCTCAGAAATGGGCCCCTAGTTCTCCTCCTTGCCAGCATTTGTGTGTGTGTGTGTGTGCTAGCATGTGTGTCCAACTTGTGCTTGTGTGCTAAGATGTGTGTGTTAGCATATGTGTGTGCTAGCATATGCAATATGTGTATGCTATATATGCTATTATGCATGTTCTGGGATGTGTGTGTGCTAGCCTGTGTGTGTGCCAGCAGGAGTGCAAGCATCGGTGTGTGTGTGTGATAGCATGTGTGTATGCTAGCGTGTTTTTTTACTAGCGTGTTTGTGCTAGCATGTGTGTGCTAGATTGTGTGAGTAAGGCAGCGTGTGTGTTCCGTTCCAGGAGGGTTTTCCCTGAGGACAGAGCGCTGCTGTTGAGGAGTGAGAATAGCTCCTGTACATTCACATCCGCTGTCGGACGGGGCTGTCACTATATTTCAATGTAGCTCCTGTATAACACTGAATTCCTTTTCCTCTCTGGCAAGACATGGAAGCAGAGAGGGAGGAAGGAGAAATGTAGAGTAGGGGGGCAGGAGGAAGGGGAGGGGAGAATGAAAGAGGGAGGGGGGTATATGATGAATTGCACTAGAGTGTGCCCTGAAACATATTTTGATATTTTTTAGTAGGAGAGGGTGATATGATTCCTGCTTGTGCTTTATGGTCAGCTTAAATGTATCGTTTTGGAAGTCTAGATCAGGGTAAACGAGACTAGCCCTCACGCACGAATAAAACAACTGAACAAGTAAAAAATGAGAGTTCATTGAATGTGATGGATGATCACCTGGGGTAACATTACACCAAAACAGAGGAAAACAACTCCCCACCCCCTCTCATTCCTCCTTCTCTGTCTTCTTTTTTCATAAGTCGGCTTTGTGTTTTGGTTGAGTGAGGTTATTTTTTATTGTGTTTTGTGTGCGTCAAGTGGGTCCCTTATTGCATTAGCATATGTGTGTGTCTGGGGCTGTGAGTGTGTGTGTCTGGAGGGTTGTGTGTGTGTGTGTGTGTGTGTGTGTGTGTGTGTGTGTGTGTGTGAGCAGGCTGATAACAGCAGGATGAATAACTACTGGCCCAACTCAAGGAGAGGGACATGATGCTCCTGAGAATCATTAACATGGACCGTAGCCCTGTCCTGGACTCAGCAAAACGTAGAGGAGGAAAGAGAGTAAAAAGAGAGGGAAGGAAAAGAGGAGGGGGGAGGTGGATGAGGAGGGAGAAGGGGAAAGGCCTGGCATTGAGATTAGATTAGCACTTTACAACATCTGTGAATTTGTCTGGACTGTGCTACCGCTTCCCCAAAGATCTGGGCCTGATTTCACATTCTCTTTCCTCTCCTCCTTGTTCCCTCCCTCATCCCCTCTTTTGTGGTTTCTCTGCTATGCTTTTCCTGCACTAGTCAGTGTGTAATTGTACTGAATAGAAAGCAAGGAGTCTGCAATAATAAGAGGGTTATAGAAGGTTCTTGAATCAATGTATAGCCTCACACACTGGTTTGGATCAAATGTACAACTTCACATTCAATGTCTTCAGCACCCACCTACCCAATTAATAAAAAGAATGGATGTATTTACTATCCAAGGCATCATATAGGGGTTATTCAAACCTGCAATCTCTTCATCTGCTGTCAAGTTCTCTACCACTGAGCTATATCCCAAAACGTTGATGTGTTTTCAATGCAGCAGCCTATTCATGCAGTATTGTTTATAGAAAGAAAACAGAAGGACTTGGTAAGTGCGTCCTGACACCACACAGCTCATATCGTTTACATGGCTCCCTATGGGTGTTACACCTTCAACGCTCCCCCTGCCAAATGGGTGTCACACTATCAGTACTCATGCTTGCCTTCTGGGTCACCTAGTTCCATCAGGCCCCATTTTTAAAAGTGTGTTGCATTCAACACCCACCCCAGGGCCATATATCCACATTTCTTTGAGGAACCCTCAAACATGGGTTTGTAGTGCTCCTTTCTTTGTTCCTCTGTAATTACAGAGTGGTTCCCAGCTCTGACTCAAAGGGGAGGATGGGTGGGACCGTGCGTTGACAAAACGATGGGACGGCTGATATACACCCTCTCATCTCCTCTGGTGGGCTGCTGGCCCTTAATTACTCTAACTGAGGTCCAGGCGCTGAGCAGTCAGGCTCTGAAGGGAGTGTATTGGAGAGCTAGCCCCAGCGCTAACGCCAGGTGCTAACAGCCAGTGCTAATGTGATGCACTGTCAGTGGGGCTGCACACTAACTCGCCCGTGCTATGCTGACACCCGAGGCCCAGCCCAGACCCAGGGGTCCCAGAGGTCAAAATGTTGGTGGGAATATAACCCAAGCCTGTAAAACTGGGCCAGTGTCAAAGCTTTGTTCTGTGAAACAAGGTGCCTCTCCTTTCCTCAGCTGTCCTCCATCTCTTTCTTCTATATCGCTCTTCTCATCTCCTTTACTTGATCTGTTCTTTTTCTCTACTATTTTATTTACTATTTTTTATCATTCCTTTTTACGTATCAACAACCCCTCTCAACTGGACCATGGAGAAATCAAATTTTTACGGAGCATATGTGTGGTTTTAGGACAACTATTTCCTAAACGATCAACATGAATATTTGACAGATTGGGTCAAGATCACAGTCTGGCAAACATATATATGTTTCTGTCCACTAGATAGTATTTCACTTTTCAATGGAAGACTCCTGCCAAAGCTTTACTCGTCTCCAAACTTATATATCAATGGTGAGATCAGGAAATATCACAAATCCTCAAGTGAAATTAAGCCTTCTAATGCAGTCCAGGCGCAGGAAAGATAACGTAGAATTTTGCTCCATATTTATTTTTTAAATGAAGCCAGTGAATTCATCACGAAAGTCTCGCCAAGCCTTTGAGTCAAAAACGACCACGTGCACCGCTAACTTATTCAGCTTCAATCTGTTTCCCCATCAGGTCACTAACAGGAAATGCACAAAGGAAGTTGTCTTTGTAAACAGTAACCATGCGGCATCCACATGGTCCAGCTTCCCACCATTAGTTCTGAACCACATTCAGGAAGGAGACTGTCATGAATGCCAGATACCCACCACTAGACACCTCCAACTGTAGCCAGATATCCAACATGTGGCTGATTTGAATTATTTGGATGGTCCATACAGGCCATCTACCGTACAGACACTGAAACGCCTTCAATGCTTGATGATAACCAGTGGGCTTGGGTTAAAGTTAAAGTAGTCAGGGATAGGGTTAGGGTTAGGGTTAGGGAATAATTACTAGATAATCAAACATCTATTGACCATGTATTGAGTAATCCTTTATAAAGAGAAGAGAGAGAGAAGCTCATCTTGTTATGGGTGTACCAGTTGTCCAAGTAAGTGACAAAGCAAACATTTTACTGAGCCAGGTACACACTGTACCGGACAACTATGAAGAACATGTCATCCTGATGTCACTATCGACTGGTACGGTGCACACTGAGAAGCACAACAACAGGGGGTTTTGTGAGAACTGTTTTGTTTTCCACTTCAAGACATGGCAAGACAAAATGGCAGGCCAGGTTGTGGTTGTTCTTGGCAACAAACCACCCAAACATGTTTTCAAAATAACATTTTCAGTTCCTTGGGGCTGTGACTAAGGAGGAAGTAATGTCTTTTGGAAGTGACATCATCAGGAAGAGGAAAGAGAGTGAGAAGCATGGTTGATTCAGATGTTGTAAATATTATTCAGTCTGCACAGGTCAGCAGTGAGAAGGTTGAGGTCAAACAGAAGGTTTTTGCAAAACCAGGATTGAGCAATGAACACCAACTTCCCTCCATCCCTTCATCTCTCTATCCATAGTCATCCTGTTGGCAAAACAAGAACACCAGAAGATAAATCACATTACTATTTGATGCCAGAATGAGAAAAACAAGTCTGGGAGAAGGGTCTAGCATCTGCACCCCTGGCCCACCCATGGTGAGGCACACACACACACATACACAAACACACACAGACAATCAAACATAGATACATGCACACCTATGGGGGCTGGGGAGGGAGAGGAGAGGAGAAGAGAGCAGAACATCCAAGAAGAGAGTGCAGATGAGAGAAGAGAAGGCAGCTGAAGAAGTGAAGAAAGTTAAAAAATTAAAAAGAGAGTGGAAGAGTGCGGAAAGGATCTACCACAGACAGACAGACAGACAGACAGACAGACAGACAGACATGGAGGTCGAAAGGAAATCCTCAACCGCAGAAACAAATCAGTTCCACAGACATTCCCCCCTCACCTCCCCAGCAGCAGCTGCTCCAGACAGCAGAGCTGAGGACTCCTCCCCAGTGTAGACGTGTGGTTGGTGGTTGAGATGCTAACCCAAACCCTTCCAGGAGAATACTGTGGCTTCCGCACCTAAGGGTGTGAGTCTGTCAGATCAGATCAAAACCACAGGACACTCACATGGGGCCCTAAATGTAATTTTTGATACCACAGATTAGATAGAACCAATTAAACAGAGGGTGAATCATTCAGGCATTAAAGATATGGCCTCTTTTGAGAAATGTTACAGGCTGGAGTAGATTCCTGGATATGTCCATCATTTTCTCCTTCTCTTCTGCTTCAGGTATCCTGGAGAGAGTGGGGTAGAACCTGGAGGCCAGTAATGTTAAATGATGCTAAATGGACAGCAGCCTGTCTGGCTTCAGTTCCAAACGTCTTCCCTTCCTGGAAATGAGACTGGGAACGAGGACAGGGATGATGACTGGCTACTGGGACTGGAGGGGATGAGGAAGAAGACTGGGAACCGGAACTGAAGACTGGAGGGGTACCGGTACTAGCGGCCGGGCCAGGGCGGTAGTCTGGCTTCCTACACTCCAGTTCTCAGGGAAGCTGGAGGACTGGGAACAGGAAGTCTTCGAAACACATCACAGACAGACAGGATATGAACTATTTCAATGAAATGAAGCGTGTGTGGGGGGGGGGGGGGGGGGCGTGAAAGCACCGGGAGGGTGTGGAGCAGGGTGTTTGTGTGTGTCTGGGCAAGGTGGAATTGTGTGTGTGAGATAAAAACTGTGAGCTGGAGACAAGCGGGGTGTGAAAGAATGACAAAGCTAAGTAGGGATGGACAGAGGAAGGACAGAGTAAAGAGAGAAACAGATGAGGGAATACAAAGCAGGGAGGAGTGGAGGTCCTGGGCAGGTGATGGAGGGATCATCCACCCATCCTCTCTTTGTCCTTAACTCTCTCTTTCTCTTTAATGACGTGGCACTAGATGAGTAGTGTTTCTCTGTTCCTCGTCAGTCCCCACACACAGGTGCTCAGTGACAGATCAAATTCTGCTCTGGTTCTATCTCTCCCAGGACCCGCCCGGTGTTTTCATAATGTTTAAAGAGAGGAGCGCTCTGATCGGGAAACCGGGTGGACATATGGTAAACATCAGAACTGGCTTAGTAGAGGAGAGGATGAGAAGAGAGGAGAGTGGAGGAGAGCGTAGCACAGCAAAGCAGGGGAAAGGAGAGCAGAGAAGAAGAGAGGAGAGGAGAGCAGAGCAGAGGAGAAGAGAGGAGAGCATCATTTCCGCCCCACCCTTACCCTAATCTGCCCTACAGAGTCCTGTCTCTAGCCTCCCTTAAAACACAGGAGCTCCAGAAATAGTGTTCACAGGAAGGACTATCTGTGGAACGCAGCTCTCATATTCTTATGACTTTCCCAGAACGAGACTGGGCTCATTTTCAGGACAGAATACTATGGTAGGTGGAACACAGAAGGGTTCTGTTTCCTTCTGCCCCCAGTGGCCCAGAATAATAACTTTCATCTCACATGATCCATTCACACATGAAACAGTTTAGAAGTCTGAAATCATTCCCACAAGGGTTCCATGAATATGAAGAAGATAGTGTGTGGGGTTGCTCCTAACCCTTGTCACCATCTCCTTGTTAATGTGTGTTTGTGTGTGTGCATGTGTGTGTGCCAGCAGTGTTGGAAGTGTTAGAACGCTGGAAAAGGCCTCAGTTGGCCTTAACATAAAGGCCCAGGAACTGGGAAGCTCTTTCTTCCAAGCTGCAGTCTGCACATTCATGTGCATTCTTTGTGTTTACAGATGGGTGTGTTTGAGTGCGGGGTTTTTTTTGTGCTTGTGTGGGTTTACACAAGTGTACATCAAGGTGCGTGTGTGTGCATGCCTGGTGTGCGTGTGAAACAGACAGTTTATTCAGACTAGTTTACAATGGATGTTCATGTGTACATACAGACTTATGTAATGTTGTCAACACAGGCCAATCATTGGTCAACTCAAGTGTCAGTTGGCCTCTCTGTCTCATTCTCCCCTCTCTCTTGGTCTCTCTCTGTCTGTCTGTCTGTCTCTCCCCTCTCTCTTGGTCTCTCACTCTCTCTCTGTGTGTCTCACTCTCCCTTCTCTCTTGGTCTCACTCTCTCTGTCTCGCTCTCAGCTCTCTCTCTTTTTTATCTCTTTTCTGTCCTCTGTTTCTCTAGCATCCTTCTCTCCCTGTCTCTGATCTGAGGGACATCAAAATGACGTAGTCTGTGGTCATATCATAGGACGGTGAGTTCACTTTATCTTGGTTTACCGCGGTCAAGGTTACTATGGTTACTATGTTATTCCCATCATCATCATCATCTGGGGGTCTATGAATAGAAGAGAAACATACTCCTTGAATATCGCCCCTCATGCTGTTGCCAGCAATGCTCTAAAACTTTAGGAGGGCTCGTCATTTTCAGGGAGGACTTTTCCCTTTCAGACGTAACGTGGAAGCCTTTGATTTGACATGCAGCACTTTCCCTCCCTCCATGTGTGTGTACGTGAGTGTGTGGGTAGTTGTCTATGTGTCTAGATACATGTGCAGAATATGTGCGTGCATGTGTGTGCGTAGGTGTGCGCAGGTGTGTGTGTGTGTACACTTGTGTGAAACAGTTCAAGAGATTGACTCTTGGATTTGGTGTATTTAGAAGATTGATTTCTTCCCCCGGTCCTTGCCTGACAACGCCATAAAGCAGCACAGAGAGAAAAAGCATGTGTCAAAGTAACAGCTATCCTCCCAGTCGCCACATCGCTGGATTTATGAGCCGCCGGGGGCAGACAGAGGGGGCCCCCCTGGCCCTGAACCTCACAGTGCACGGAGCACAATGTAGATGGAGCCAAATCAAGTGCACCTCCACTCTTCTTTTTCTGCCATGCACCTGACCACCTGTCTGAGGGTCAGACAAATGCACACCTGGCTAGCGGGATAGTTGACTTCTCATCTAACAATAACTGGCTGCCTGGTTGGATGATTGAACTGACTGGCTAGCTAGTGGTCTGGCCAGCTGACTGGGAGGTTAGCTGGTTGGATGGCAGGCTGACTGGTTAGCCTTCATGCTTTCAGCAGTTTGATGACAGGTTGGTCATTTTCTCTCCTCTCTCCTCCAGTCATTATCCTCTCAGTCATCTCTGCTGTTCCACTTCCTTCTCTCTCCCAGTCATCTACTCTCCCTTATTTCTTCTCCTTTCACCTCAGTGTTACCACTAGCTACTGTTGCTAATAAATACTGTCTGGCTTCCGTCCATGTCCCAGTGCTAGCCATCAGGAGGAACGCTAAACTACTGGCTGGTCCCCACGGTGACAAGCCTCATGATGAAAAACCTAGCCACAGGTGCTCATCTATTATCCGCAGGCTGCACTGTGCTGGAAGCTTCTGCACAGCACCATCTGGACTTACTAACGCACTCAGTCACCTGGCTGGGGAGTGTGTTTGTGTAAGTGTGTGTGTGTGTGTATGTGTTGTCTTCCACTTTACATTTCTACCTGCTTGTTTCTCAACCTTTTTCTCTGTATTCCCCCCACCCTCTCTCTTTCCCACTGTTTCTCTCGCTTTAAAGATAGGAGGATGAAGAAGATAGGAGGAAAACCTGCTGGGAAGGTCCTCTCTTCATTTCCCATGCAGCATTTCTCTCTCTCTCTCTCTCCTTCTCTCTCTCCTTCTCTCTCTCCTTCTCTCTCTCCTTCTCTCTCTCCTTCTTTCTCTCTCTCCTTCTCCTTCTCTCTCTCCTTCTCCTTCTCTCTCTCTCCTTCTCTTTCTCCTTCTCCTCTCTCTCTCCTTTTTTAAGTGAGTGGAAGTGGAAGGGGGCCACAGTCGGTTATTCTCAGTCTGTTTTGAATGAGACGATTGGCAGTGACAAAGTCAGCCATTAACCACCACAGAGGAAACGGAGAAAGCCCAGAAACCACTTCCCGAAAAAAAACACTCTCCAGCAAACGCTTCCATCTAATGTTAAAATATTTACTTTTGCCCACCGCTGGGAGGTCTCCTGCTTCCTCAACCTGCTCAGTGTCAGTTTGCTAGGCCTAAAACAAACCAAAGTTGGAATCATTCAGGTCTGGACACATAAAAATGACCTGCTAACTGGTCCCTGTCCATTTAGAGGGTCTCGCACAGTGCTCAGAGTGTTTATATACCTGAAACGATTCAATTATATTATGTGAAGTTAATAGCGTCAGCCTCAAACTACGAGCACACCTTGATGACTTTAACATGATTCTGAAACTCTGCAAACTGTCAAATACGTACATGTATCCATCTACTAGAAACAGGTGTTCAACACTGCTGCCTTCAAGGGAAACCTTGACATTATGACCAGGTGACTCATTCAAAATGACACATAATGTACTTTGTAAAATGTAATGTGTTACTTAATAGCATAATAAAAAAAACTGTAAAATTGTATTTAGGTCTACGTGTTTGTCCTTTTGTGTGTGCATGCTTGCAGGTGTGTATTTGCACATGAGAGTCTGTACAAATATGCGTTTGCGTGTATTTACATGAGTGTGTGTGTGCTGCACAATGGTAGTAAAAAACCTGAGGCATCAACTCTCACTCTCTCACGCATCATCTAATCCGGGTGAAAAGCACTTTGGGGATTAAACCACCTGACAGGATCTCAGTGTGTCTAATCTGTGATTACACAGCCTCAAAAACAGGATTATCACACCTGGAAGTGCAACATTTTGATTAGTGCTCTTCTGTTCTCCTCAGGCTTGTATAAATGAATCAGTCTAAATTGCAGACACGATAACACAGAGAAATCCAGATCTGTCAGGTGCTGCCCTCTGGTGTCGGGTTTGTGTTAGTGCTCTTAGAAATGCCTTGAGTCCATTATTTTAAAGGCAGGATTGGAACGTTTTGCCAACCTAGCAATTTTGGCTTGAGTTCCAAAGGATTAAAAACAAAAATAACCACTCCCCCAAAACACATGAACACCTGACTGCTGCCAGGAGAGAGGTTAACAGACTGACCAAAAGCAGGGGGTTCGTCTGGTGGGGGGTGAAAACTGGGCATGCTGCAGCAGCATTAGTGGGGGTTTCAAACCTGTTGTAGAAGTGGTTAAACTGGTTTGATCTCGCCACATCCCCATCTGCTGCATTACTGCTCTTTTGCTTGCATCAAGGCCGTAGCCATGGAGTCAACATTGGGGGGGACAAATTAACTTTTTAATTATCATTTCGGACAGCGTGTGTGGTTGCCTGTCGTAGCATAGCACATTTATATTTTTATATCAATATATTGGGGGGACATTTTGACCAGATTTGAATATGTATTATGATTACAGCCTTGGTTCTCATACAGTCCCAGACCTCTCATGCTGTTTTCTCTCCTCAACTTCTTCTGCACCTTCATACTTGAAGACACTTTTGCCTCTCTCAGCAGACCTCGAGTTCCACCTGAACATGCTTCAGCTCTGCCTGGTATGCATCTTTTAACAATCTTTTTACTTGTTCAGGAGCTCCTTGACATCACTGGTAAATCCAGGGCTTGTTATTTGGAAAGCAGCGGACAGTTTTAATGGGAGCCACACTATCCATGCAAAAGTTCAGAAAGTCAGTGATGCAGTGTGTGACCCCCTCTGATTCCTCCCTGTATGGTTCCTGCAGCACACTCCCACTCACAGCAGTCCCTCAAAGCCTCATTTGCCT
Source organism: Osmerus eperlanus (assembly GCF_963692335.1). NCBI lineage: Eukaryota > Metazoa > Chordata > Actinopteri > Osmeriformes > Osmeridae > Osmerus > Osmerus eperlanus. Next base: position 7,843,858 of record NC_085028.1, read on the forward strand.
CACAAGACCTAAGAATTGGATACAAATTTCCTCTTAACAGGACAATGTTAAATTATGAAAACACAGCACAAATGTAACTTCACTGTTGACTGTGAAATGTCTTTGTGTGTGAAGGGTGAGTTTAACATGATCAAGCTGCCAAATCTGTGTAGGGTATCACAAAGTGATCATTTTTATAATGTGAAGGCTGCTCTTACTCTGGTTGGGATCTAGGTGGCGCCATAGCCACGTAGCTGTTGTGTAATCGCTAAGGTCATTAAAGGGCAGATCAATTACGCAAGCGCAGTCGATCATTCAAACATCGCTTTATATAAATCTACTGTAGAATCTTTATCCCTCATTTAAATGAAAGGAATTGGTTGCATGACACTTATTCAAAAAATGACAACGATACAAATGTATATTTTGGAGGAGAGTGGGTTGTTGCTCAGCCAGTGTAGGCCAATGTAGATTGTTAGATGATAAAACCGCCATGTGGAATAAAATGTTTCACATACGATAATGACACATCTACACACTGCGGACAAACTAGATGTCTTGGATTGTATTCTGTGAATCATCAATTAGGTCTGATCGTGTCTCACTCTCTCAACAGTTCAGTCTGCCCATATGGGGCAGGGAGAGATTAGTCTGCAAGATTAGATAAGGTAGACTACTTTAAATAAAAAAATATGTGGTAGATGAGTGTGGTATAGAAGTAATTACATATATTAGTGTCCGTCGTTTAATGTGTATACTTGGATATTGCAAAGAAGATGATTATTTATTTTGGATTACATAACACGATCACATAAACGAAACAATTATCATAACACTCGGTGAACGGTGTATTCTCAGGCGTTCATCTAATTTTCGTTAGCCATTCGAAGCATCATTCCCATGGAAAACCTGTGGTGGCCTACTCTACTATGTGATGTGATAAGCTAAGGGATAAACCCGAAACCCGTTCAAGAATCGGCCCGCCATTAACTCTGAAACGTGCGTACCCAAAACGACTACGCTGGTAAGATATAGAATATGTAGATCCTACTTGATACATTGTGAGTTTACTGTGTCAGTCACCTGTCTGTTCTATAAGGACATTTCTATGCGAAACATTCTGTAACGTTTTGACTGCTGAACATGCCTCTGCGATATGATGACGTATCGACGTACAGACAACAAACAGTTGTTAGACATGAGTTCATCGAGCAAACGTTAGCCATGCGAAGACAAAAACAGTACATTTGTAGTCAAGTGTAGCGATAAATGTTTAATGTAATGCGACGTCACCATTCTTGATTTTGATTAAACGTTTAACTAGAAGACTACCGCTTTACAGTCGAAATCATTCGGCATAAACGCCAGCGATATCGAGACATGCTCCGAACTGTGACGCCTGCTTTTTTCCCCCTGCCTATCCGAGTGATGTGAGGTGTACGGGGAGACCGAGTACGACATTCGGGATTTTTGTTTTGTTTTTTTGGGATAATACGATGGACTCAGGAAAACAAAGCATTTTGTCTTAAAAACTAAAAAGCAAAGGCAGTTTCTTTGGTTTAGATGTCATTGTTAACAAAGCAATAACTTTAGCTAGCAAGCTATCTGTTTCATGCAAACGATGGTCGCGGCTGGAGCTAGCCAGTTCACTTTTGTTAGCTAGCTAGCGTAATGGAGGCACTATGAGCGACAGACAAAATTCGTAGCTGGCTAGATCAGATACCGATCATTCTATAACACTTAGAGGTACCCTCCGTGTCTAGCTACAACAACAAAAAACTAACCAAGTAGGGTTACATTTAAACCTAAGTGTAGCTATTGAATTGTCAACCATCTGCACATCAAGGTAGTTTCGTTTTGTCCGTTGCAATAGTGGGCTTTAGCAATAGCAATATCTAGACAGCTGTTGAGAGTTAAATAATAGCTTGTTGTGCGTGATAAGGGAATCGTCGTTTTGACACCATAATTTGACCGCAGGTGGTTGTTTTTTTTGCACAAGTTTGGTCAGTTTGACACCCATATCATTCACGTACCTGGGCAGGTAGGCCTACGTGCAAAATTCAGTAATTCAACTTTAGGCCTGAAAGTATCTAAGCATAGGCTATCTCGTATCCCACCATCCATTTCAGTTCACCAAGTTTTCAAGTGGGTTTAAGTGACCAAGTTGTCAATTGCAGAGTTGTTTGGGATCATTCATTTTCAAAGCAGTTGCTTGGGATGTTGTGATATTCCCCCAAGTGTGGCACACATGTGACATGCTGCATTGAGTTCTAGAGCGGCTGTTGACGTTTCGCACATTTAGGCTATTCCACTGGCCATCAACAGTAAAAAATATCCGTGTCGTTCAGCTCAATACATTTGATTGTTTGCCCGAATCTCTTTTGAAATGCCATCATGAATATCGAGGAGCAATCCTTAGAGTCATGTAATGTCAAGACAAAAAACAATGTGGATGATAACAGCTCCAATAATTCGGAGGAGATAATACCGCGGATCACGGAACTGATGGACGGAGATTTAGGTAAACAAAACAGCACCGAAGCCGCGGATACACCCTCGCTAGTCTGTCTCACTGACAACACGCGGGGGGTCGAGGAGGACAACAGTCGGACCAAACAGACACTGGAAATAGACGAGGTCAACGGGAATAAAAATAACAGCGCCCCGGACACACCGGCATTCGTCAGTTCCGAATTTTCAAACGTTTCAAATGACGACCAATACAGAGTGGACATGGTGGTCAAAGATACGGAACATACCGTTCCGATGTTTGACATAGGGGATGGGGATGACGGTGGAGATATGGACATAGGGGTGGATTTGAGCTTGGACGAGAGCGGTGTATTGGAGTCGGAGCCAACAGAACAGGGACCATCTCTAGCGGAGGAGACCGGTTCCGCAGACTGTGCACATGCAGATTCCACAGCCCCATGTGACACCACAGAGCAGGCAGCGAGTGCCTCGGAGCTGTTTCAGGAGAGTGAGTCTCTGGTCTCAGCCCCAGAGCAGGCCACCTCCCCCGTTCTAGAGGAGGGAGAGGATGGACACAAACCGGGGAGCAAGAGGGTGACTTTCCCTTCCGATGATGATATTGTCTCTGGAGCAGTGGAGCCCAAAGATCCCTGGAGACATGGTAAACAAATGCACACACACCCCTCTCCATCTCTCTCTCACACCATCGCTCTCCATCTCTCATGTACACACACACACCTTCGCCCTCCACTCTCTGACACTCACACACCTCTATTTCGCTCTTTTTCTCCCTACAAGTCTCCCACCCAGTCTGCATATGTCCCCTAGCCTGGATTAGAACCATGGCAAAAAGGGTTCTATGTTCCAAAGTTCTGATGGAATGTTCCAGTGTACCGACAGGAGAGTTTGATCATTTCTAAACCTTGATTCTCTCCAAACCCCTCCATGTTCCTTTGCCTCTCATAGTCACCCCTTACTGTCTGCCCTCGACACAGGATCTCACCAGCATCAGTTTCATCCTCAGGCAGCAGGTGTTCAGGTCTAACCCAGGCTTCTGGGTCTACGTAGTGTTCTAGAACCCTTTTATTTTACAAGCAACTACACCTTCTTTCATCCCATCTCAGATGACATAGACTGTGAGGCACAAGGAAGAAATCTATAATGTGTTGAGTATATTCAACAGATAGACCTGAGCTTTCATGTTGTTGACTATAGAACTACGCAAAGATAGACCTCCCGCCTGCTTCGCTGTGTGTGTCCTCCTGTTGTCTTGAAGGTGAGTCCAAGTCGTTAGGCTCAGGAGGAGATCCTGCATGTCCACACGTCAGAGAGCCCAAGCAGACACACCTGCCAGGTGTTTTAAAGCTCCGTTGTTTATCCACGGATAACACACCTGTGGGCGCATCACAGCGGACAGCCTTGCTGACACGCTTTTTTGAGAGTGTGTGTGTTTGTCTTTGTAGTTTTCTGTTTCGTTGCTGTGTGTGTAGACACCTAGACCAGGAAGCGTGGGTTGACGTGGGATGGTCAGACAACTGTACAAAAGAAGCGAGGTTAACTTGCATATCCAGTCCTGTCGTGTTCCCTGATGCCCCGTAGCACAGAGCACGCCTGGATGACGTCATAGTAATTATGTTGCAGACAGCCACTCATAGTGTGAAAGGAAAAGAACGCCTCAGTTTTCCCTCTAAATTAGCAGTCTCTAACTATTACCCAATCAGATGTGAGTAAGTGTTGGGCACCAGTACATTTACAATTATTCATAGACTCTATATTTGTCGAAGGGGCGTACAAATTAAGGGACTAGAAGTGCACAGTTGTACAGTAAACTCTCCCTTATTGTTCCTGTGTTCTGTGCCTCTGTCCTAACTTGTCCCAATTCAATCTGAAGCAAAAATCTACTTGTCAGAGTTGACTCAGGGATCAATTCCAGCTGTCATCATTCTTATTTATTTTTGAATACTTTTTTTATGCAAATGTTTTCGTCACATGAAACAGAGGCTTGGAGCCACAAATCTGACCATCTTCATCCTGATTACCCAGGAGGCCTTGGGTTGTGCACCCCGCTGACATCACAAGACTTCTTGGGAAAAGGATAAAAACGCATTGTAATTAGACCTGCGGGTCTTGGCAAGCTTTACCCGAGAAGAAGTTACAATCTGTTTATTTAAGTTTCAAAGGTCCTACTGATAGCTTGTGTTGGAGGAGAGTGGGCAGGGCTGGTGTCTGCAGCAGCACATGATACGTGTGGACTGAGCCACTCTACAGGATAACCATCTGTCACGGAGGCCTGGAGTCAGGACTATGGAGAGGGCCTGGTGGTCATGCATTTACTCATTTAGATGCTTTTATCCCATGTAAAAAAAGCACATAATAGGAAAGGCAGCAGACAATCAAGTGCACTGTTCTAGCAGTATTACTATCACTGTGCTGTCTCCATGGCCCTATCAGTTGTCTTCCTGGGATCAGAGTTCTATCCCTTGTTTAACTTGGACAGAAGGGGGAGGTGGTTTTGAGGAGCAGGGTGACAAGCTAGCACTGGGCATGGGCACTGCCCTTGTCGCTGTCCTCTCTTGTTCTTCTGATGTAATGCTACATGAAGGAGAAGGCCCAGATCCTTCCCTCCCTCTATCCATCCCTCGCTTCCAGCCTCCATGCCACCTTACTATTTTTTATCCATCTCTGCCTCTCTCCCTGCCTCCCTTCCTTCTCTGCTGCCTGTCTTGGGGTCATGCCCATTCAAGGGGAAGTCAAGTAGTCTTCTGAGAATCTGATACAGTGACCTAGCCTGAGCCAAGAAACACACACGCTTCTTTCACTTTCTCCGTCTCTCTGTCTGTTTCTCCTTTTCTAGTTCTCTTCCTCACACACACACACACACACCAGAGGCCTAGTCTTTCTCTCTGTAACCCTCTAACTCTGTCCCTCCTCTTCCTGGTCCTGCGGTTGCCTGTTTACCGAGCTGCTGGTCCTTTTGTACCATACGCTATTATCCACTTCTGAAAACACCGTAGAAGACTCAAAAGGCTTCCATGCGTGTTGTAATGAAGTAGGCCCAGGTTTCCTCCCGAGCCGTGGCAGGTAGTGGAGTTGTGTTGGCTGCCATATCTGGTTTCTCTGTTATTCATTGTCTCGCGCCAGTATGCCTACAACCCTACCGTGACTCACTATCGGTCTGGGGTCTAGAACGACTCCGCTCTCTCGCTGTGCTGTTTAGTCTGGGAGCTTTGATCCCACAGAGGCTGTTTTCATACCTAGATCTGCATTGGAGATCACCTCTACTTAATAGGTGTTGTGATGGTAGCTGTTGTATAGGTATAGTTTTAGTATATGTCCTGGTAATAGTATATCTGTAGACATAGTGCTAATAACTGTTCATGGTCCTAATCTATACTGTAGGTATAGTGCTTGCTAGGATGCTAACACTATAGCCCTAGATGTAGTTGTAGTCTAAGTCCTGTGGTACTAGTAATAGTCCTGCAGTGCTAGTTGTAGTGCTATAATCCTTGTCCCGTGGTCCTAGTTGTATCCCTATTACCCTAGTTGTAGTCCTATGACTGTAGTTGTAGTGTAAGTGCTATGAACCCTTGAAGTTCTGTGGACCTTGTTGTAGTATTAATTTCACTATCACCATGTTGAAGTGTTGTGATGTGAAAATGTTCGGGTTTAGCTGGGACTCTGTGTTCTGTTCTCAAGCCCCCCCGCCCCCCCCCCCCCGGTGGCACATGTTACATCACATCCTGAGATTCCTGAACTTCAGCTCGGCTTCCTCTTCTTTTCTTCTCCTCTTTCCTTCTTTTCTTTCTTCCTCGCTGCCTCTCTCCTCCTTCATCACCCCTTCTCCCACCTTTCTCACCCCTTCTCCCCCTCCTCCCTCGCACCTTCCCTCCCACCCCTCTCCCTCTTAGTCTGCGGTCGCGGCAGCCGTACAGCAGGGAGGCTGGGGCTCATTCCTGACAGTCTGCTCCCTCCACTGATTCCTGGATCAGCTCCTCCTCATTCCAGCCTAAGCCTGTCTGGGGGCCCAGCCCCCAGGTCCCCGTCCTGGCCCCTGGCAGCCCTCCACAGCCGTGTGCTGGGTGTTCTGTTGGAACAGCCCAGGGCCCGTTCGTTCGACATGTAACTGATAAGTTAAAAGGGTCCGCTAAGGGATAACAGGCTAACTGCAGCAGAGTGTTTGATTGAATTACAGACATCAGCCTAATCTGTCTATAAACCTGGCCTGGGACTTGCTGAGCAGGCTTTGTGTGTGTGTCAGAGAGGGAGGGAGGGAGGGAGGGAGAGAGAGAGACAGCAGCAGTCTGAGAGGCTACGTGCGTTGTATTGTCCCACCCTGGACCTCGTTGGCACCGTGGCAAGACTGACTCGCTGACCCATGGGACAGTGTTTGATCAACCTGAATGCTCCTGTGTGTGCGTGTCGTTGTAAACTTTAGTCAGGTGACCTTGGATATAATCAGGGCATTGCCAGGACATCCTCTTGGCATTGTGTTCACTTGAGTAGAAGACTGCACTGGTGATATCTGTCCACATTCATGCCTAATGTTTGAGTTGGATTAGCGTGGACAAACATGCACAGTGTAGAACTTCACAATAAGGTTTCACAGGGATCTGTCAGAGCAGCACATGTTTAGTCCTGTCAAGTTTCTACGCTGGACTTGCTATTCTGACATCAGTATAGGCTAGCTTGAAGCTTGATGCTCACTCACAAACACACACACACACACAAACGTATTCACTGACTCATTTGACTACATAACTCACTACCTCACTCACTCAGACGTGTATATATATACACACACACCCTTCATCTCTCACGCTCTCTAGTATCTCTCACACACACTCCAGGGTGAGACCCCGTGACCAGTCCCAGTGATAGGCTCATGGTAGCTGCGGCTCGCCAGGCTGCCACAGTCGTGGATTGATTGCCTGTCCTGGCAGCACTGAGAGATTGATTGCCTGTCCTGAATGGTCATGCTGACTCAGTGTAGGGCCAGGGCCTGTGTAGGTGGAACACCATGCTGCACTGATGGCTGCGTGGCCGCTTGCTGTTGTGTAACGTTGTGGATATGGTAGGCGGAGTCAAGGGGATCTCATCATGGGATTGCTACCCTGTTTGGTTGACGCTATGGTTACCGCCCACGCACGTACACAAATACACACGCGTAGAGCACTGATAGATCTAATAACCCCTTCGCACCCATCTAACGACACACAGCTTGTTTGAATGGGTCGGCCCGTGTGGACAGAAAGCCTCTGAAGTCACTATTGGAACTGTCAGGTCACTGCTGGAGTGTGATGTCACAGTGAGATTGTGACCTCACCATCAGATTGTGATGTCATCGTTTGATTTTAAATCCTAGTGTTGAACATATTGTGCTCTCTGTTAAGCTAATTGTTCCTGGTTTGTATAAATCCACTGCTTCTTGTTGCCATGTAGGCTATAGAAGGAATATTTGTGTTTGTCCGCCCTCCCACCCCCAGCCCACCAGGCAGCTGTCATGTGTGTTTGACTCTGTGCCCTTCCACAGCATGGGGGTGTGAAATGGCTGGGATGTTGACTGGAGGATGGGGGGGCTGAGGGGAGCTTATTTTAGACACTTGACACTCCGATGTTAAGTTGCAGAGCACAGCCGCCTCTGTGCTCCTCCACACTCCCCCCCCCCCCCCCCACACCCAACACCATTAGAGCTCAGTCACAAACATACAAACACACATAGACACTGAAGGCTTCCATACATTCGGCAGTTGACTGGCCCTCCCTTCACCATACTCCCACCATTCCCTGTCCTCCCCCGGCCCCTCCCTCTGTCTCAGTGGAGAGGAGAGAGTGGTTTGTGCACTTTGCTCTATGTCAATACAGAGAGATAGAGACAGGGGAGAGAATGAGAGCGATTTATGGATACTGGGAGGACAAAAGAGAAGTAGAGAATGAACAGGGAATATAAGAAAGGGAGGAGAGGGCGTAGGTAGAGAACGAAATAAATGGGTGAGAGGTAAGACATAGAAAAAAGAAATGGTGGGCGGGAACGAAGACTAAGTGATGTGTCGGAGAGGAAAGATTGCCACAGAAATTGGGTCAGGAAGCAGCAGTGGAATGGCAAAGACAGCCAGACATTCCTATTAGCTTAGCATGGCGGCTAGGCTAACTGAGAAAGACATTTGAATTAGCTTAGCATAATGGCTAGGCTAGCTCAGAATCAGCTTTATTCGCCAATTAAGTTTGCACAAACAAGGAATTTACAATGGCAGGAAGGTGAATAAAGACATTATTATTAGTTTAGCATGACTGCTAGGCCAGCTGAGATCTTGCTGTCATGTCTATGAGGTTACACCAGACCAGGGGACTCAGAGGCTTCTGATCCAGACAGATCTAGTTCAGTCTAGACCTGGTTAACCAAGTAGGAGCAGGGAACAGGAACAGCCTCCTCACTGCTCCTCCTCCTACCTGAGCCTCCTCACTGCTCCTCCTACTTGAGCCTCCTCACTGCTCCTACTTGAGCCTCCTCACTGCTCCTACTTGAGCCTCCTCACTGCTCCTACCTGAGCCTCCTCACTGCTCCTACCTGAGCCTCCTCACTGCTCCTCCTTTGTACTCTGCCAGGCCCAGAGAGTAGGTTAACCTTATCGGGCACGAGTCTCTTTTTAATAGTCTGTCATTGTTCCTCACAGATGTGAAGGATTAACCCTTGTTAAGCTCTGTGTGTGTGTGTGTGTCACAGGGTAGCCCCCTGGGTATGGCCGGGTGGTGAGTGGGTGTGAGAAGGCCTGTTGTCGCTGGTTGGCCTGGACTACGCTACACACACACAGGCCGGCTGCAACGCCACAGCAACATGCTAGGCACAGCTCCCTTTGGATGCTGCGTTGGAGTCCTGACTGGCCCCTCTGTCTGTTCTCCTCAGCTGTGCTGAAGAACCTGATGTCTTACCTGCTGAATAGCTTTCTATTCCCTCCTCTCCATTCCTCTCCTCTCTTCTTTCCCTCTGCATGGCTGTGTGTTTTCACAAAGGGAACAGTCCTGCCCTTATTGGCTCCGTGTTACCCTGTTACACCTCCCTTTCTCTCCCTTTCAGTCTTCAATCTCGTACTTTCTGCTCTGCTCCTCACACAGACATAACTCAAACTATTGTTCTTTGATGGAGCTCTTCGATCGCGTTATATTTGGAAAGCGAGTGGGTTCTCTCAGGCCAGGTGTGTGTGTGTGTGTGTGTGTGTGTGTGTGTGTGTGTGTGTGTGTGTGTGTGTGTGTGTGTGTGTGTGTGTGTGTGGGTGTGTGGGTGTGTGGGTGTGTGGGTGGGTGGGTGGGTGGGTGTGTGTTTAGGAACACAGGACACTTGTTGACCTAAGACAAAGAAGCAGTGTGTGGCCCTGCTCTAGTAATCAACCGTTACTGTGTGATTATGTATTACATTACTCTGCTAACACACCCAAATACTCATACACCCCCCCTACACACACACTCATACACCCCCCCTACACACACACTCATACACCCCCCCCTACACACACACTCATACACCCCCCCCTACACACACACTCATACACCCCCCCCCTACACACACACTCATACACCCCCCCCTACACACACACTCATACACCCCCCCTACACACACACTCATACACCCCCCCCTACACACACACTCATACACCCCCCCCTACACACACTCATACACCTCCCCCTACACACACACTCATACACCCCCCCCTACACACACACTCATACACCCCCCCTTCACACACACTCATACACCCCCCCCTACACACACACTCATACACACCCCACACACACTCATACACACCCCACACACACACACACTCATACACCCCCCACACACACACACACTCATACACACCCCACACACACACACTTATACACCCCCACGCTCTCATACACACTCACATGCGTGCACACACACACCCACCCAAAAACACTCATGCACCTCACACACTCATAAACAAACACACACCCAAACTTGCATACACACACACTCTGCATTTTGTGTACAATACATTGCTGCATTGTCACCGTTTACCAATGCACCTCCTGTTTGTGTGCGTATATGAAACAGAGAGAGATTATTGGATTGTAGCCTAAACAAACATAATATCCTACCTAAACTATTGTTTCTGTGTGTGTGACATAGTTATGTGACAAACATCTTACCTAACTGATCTGTATTTTCTGTGTGATTTTCCAGCCCAGAACGCCACAGTGGAGGAGATTCTTTCTGCCTACAGACAGGCCTGCCAGAAACTCAACTGCAAACCCATACCTAAAGTGCTCAAACAAATACAGGTAAGACGCGCGCGCACACACACACACAGATCTGGTCGACACTTTGACACCAAGTGCGTTTAGTGGATCAGAAACTTGTAGGCACACCCATAACTTGAGTCTGGTCATGTGTCATCCCACCAATAAGCACCTCTGAGGAACAGGTGGGGGGGGGGGGACTGCCTCAATGTTGGGTTTGTGTGTGTGTTGTCTGTTTACATACTGGTATGTACTCGTATTTTTGTGTCTGCATTTGTTCATTTCAGTTTTGCTGAATTGCTACTGGTTTGAGACTCCTTTTGTTAACAAAGTGAAAGGGGGGAGGGTTTGAGAGCCCAGGGCATAGGGGGGGGGGGGGGTTAAGCATGAGTTCTAATACAGAAGCTCTGGTGACTGTCCTGTTGCCACTACTATAGGCCACCAGCCCTGACACACACAGAGGAGGGAAGAGAGGGAGAGATGGTGAAGCAAGACAGAGGTGGAGAGGGAAAGAGAGAGGGGGAGAGGAAAGGAGGCAGGGAGAGAGGGAAGGAGAAAGAGGGGGAGAGGGGGCGGGCAGCTTTAAGTGGCCTTAGTTTCCTGTTGTCCAACCACACAATCCTGACTAGCTTCTTCCCTGCCGTGTCATCGGAAAAACTGAGCCAGTATTTACGGAAGTACTTAAAGCTCAGGATTGAAATAGGTTTGTTGTGTAAGTTATTATTTACAGTCTTCAATCCAACCATTGGTCACAAGTATTTAGTGTATAGGTGGTGTTGTCTTAAATCAAACTAGTTATAGCCGCTTGATTTTTTTATTGACTTGCGCTTTGTAGAAGCACCTGGACAGAGGTTTCCTCGTCACAAGAGATGGGTTCTTTAAGAAGCTCCTTTCACTATAAATGACCTGGTCTGGATGTGGCCCTGGCAAAGTCTGTAGATTTCCACTCAGGGTTAACTAACTGTATGCACAGTGTTTGCTCTCTCTCTCTCTCTCTCTCTCTCTCTCTCTCTCTCTCTCTCTCTCTCTCTCTCTCTCTCTCTCTCTCTCTCTCTCTCTCTCTCTCTCTCTCTCTCTTTCTCCCATACCCCCTCTCCCTCTTTCAGTACCCTGGTCTGGTTCACTACAACCCCTGTTGTATTCTGCTTAGTCATCCTTGGAAATAATGTGGGCCCTGTAAACAGGCCTGACACTGCTACCGTCTGCCCAGTCAGAGGGAGAGGGTGGTGAGGAGAGAGGGGGGGGGGAGAGAGAGTGGAGGAGGGAGGTGTATTTAGTCGTTATACTTGTTTTCCATTTCTATAAAGTGGCCTTTATTTAGTGAGTGGACCGTGCGCATGGCATGGGGCCCTACTAGTTATGTATATTGTGTGTGTGTGTGACGGCAGTGTGCTTCTCACCAGCCCCCGTCAGACTCTTGGGTACTTGGCAGTCCTATGTTACATTTCTGATTCTGCTGATTCCTTTAAGTCAAACACCCACACACAAACACACAGTCTCGCACATAGACAACCTTGTGCACATATACAACAAACACACACACTTGTAGGAACAATGGTCTCACACATGCAGAAACTCAAATGCAGACCTGAACACATCTACTCATGTTTGCATAAGTTTGCATTCTCGATACATATTGAAGCAAACTGACACACACACACTTACACAATCTAGGAGTTGACAGGCACACACTCATTGCTTTTGTGTTTTGTAGGAGCCTGGGTTTAGTGACATCAGGTTGCTTTTCCATAGTCCTCCAGACCCACACGCACACACACACACACGTACACACACTATCCAATCCCAAAACACAGCTCAGGGTACAGTGGAACACATTGGAAACAGCCCCAGGAAGAGCTCCCTTTTTAAGGTATTTGTACATGAGTCAAGATGTTGCACACACACGTAAACAATAAGCAGACATGTCTGCACTGCCGGGGCCAGTGCTTCCCTAAACAAGCACCGAGGGAAATGTCAGTGTTCCTGTTCTCCTTCTGTAGAGCTGTGTTTTGCGACAGGGGAAGCTAGTTGTGATAGCAACAGAAGAAGCTACTTATCCTTTCAACTGAACGGCCAGCCTGTCACAAAAGGGTTTGGGGGGTCATAGAGTGCATATCTGCTGTGCTGGGCGGTGAGGGGGACGGTAGTCAGCCAGTGTTATATGACAGCACAGAATAGATAGAATATGTGCCTGTGTGGGAACACACACACATAAGCTATGAGGAATGTTTGGGGAGGTGAACTAGGGCAGTGCCAGTCACTGTACTCTGGAACCCCCACAAAGTGATTCCTGTAACACACACACACACACACACTGCAGATGTATAATGTTCTTAGTAGCTGGGGGTTATCATTGTTTACCCAGGGGTGTTGATTAACCAGCTGCTGATTTGGTGAGGAGTGTTCCATTGTTCTGGGGAATACAATGCTGTCTGTAGCCATGGTTACAGCTGGACAGTGATCTGTGTTTTGTTGTGACCGACAGTGTGACACTGTGTGTATGTGTGTGTGTCTGACAATCTCACCCTCTTCTTCTTTGCCTCAGGAGCTTAAAGATCTGACTCTGCGAAATGAATGCCTAGACCTTAAAGGTAGACACTACTGTTCAGTACACACACACAGTAAAGTTATGTCACTGCTACCGAGCGTTCCTGTTAACGAACTGTGTGTGTGTGCAGGTGAGAAGCTGGACTACAAGGCCTGTGAGTCTCTGGAGGAGCTTCTGAAGAGGGTTCAGTTCAAGGTGGTGGACCTGGAGCAGACCAACCTGGATGAAGATGTAGGAACACTGTCTCTCTGTCTGGTTCTCTTTTAAACTGTATCTCTGCATTTTTCTCTCTCCCCATTTTCTCTCTCGCTCTCGCCCTCTCTCTCGCTTTCTCTTCTCAGGATGTGCAGTGTTTCCCAGGGCTGTGTAATTACTCTGTATGTAAACACCATTAGGGAGGTTTGGGTTGAGACATTCACACACATTGTATTGGAGGATACAGTTTGTGCTGCCCTCACACACTCCCACAGGCACACATGTTCTGTGCATTTACACATGTCAACACACCCAGTCATGTTCTACATCATCGTACAGGACATGACATACTCTTCACTGGCATCCTCGAAACACACCCACACATACAGAGACACCCCGCGACACAGAGATACACGCATCGTGTCATGTGATGCATATTCAGCAGCTAGACACCAGACCAACTGACTGGTGACACAACCTCTGTGCATGGGTTTCAGGAGTGTGTGTGTGTGTGTGTGTCAGGAGTGTGTGTGTGTGTGTGTGTGTGTGTGTGTGTGTGTGTTAGGGTTTGAGACACCTTTCGTCATCATCATCTTGCATGCGGTGTCTTGTAAAACGGATGCATTTGGACTCGTACAGTTTGTTCCTGAGGGTGACCAGTGTTAACACTGTGTTAGAATCAAAAGTGAGTGTCTCATTATCACCTGTCGATCCATCCTCCCTGGCTGGGTCTCTGCTCGTTCGCCCTAGAGAGCACCCCCTCTGCCTCCTCTCTCTCTCTCAATGAATCTCTCTATTCCTCATCTTTCATTGAAGTATTACTAAAGTTGTTTCCCCCCCAGGGTGCGTCAGCGTTGTTTGATATGATTGAATACTACGAGTCGGCCACACACCTCAACATCTCCTTCAACAAGCACATCGGCACCAGAGGCTGGCAGGCCGCTGCCCACATGATGAGGAAGGTGAGAGGTCACGACACGAGTCCCAGGGTCAGGGTGGAAGGGGGGGGGGGGGGTTGATAAAGGTGTGTGTGTGTGTGTATATGTCCTCCGTCTGCATTTCAAATCTCTCTGCTGGCATTGTGATGTGAGCAGCTCAGATTACAGATTACATGGGTTTGTAGATTATGGAAGGAGAGGCCAGACTGCCACTAAGCCCTTTGTAGAAAGTGTGTGTGTCATTGTAATCAGTTATGGGTAAGTCTACACTCAGGAATCAAACCTGCTGTACCAGATTGTGTGTGTGGGTGCACGTGTGTGTGTCAGGTTGCACAGGACGGGTGTTCCTTTATCCCTGAACAGTGTTCGAGGCACTGCTCTAGGCACGGTTTATCCTCACTGTTCTACATCCCACCTCTTCCTGAAACACTAGCCGTTAACAATCCAGCATTGTTGTCCACCTGCCCTCCCCCTCCCCTCAGACGAGCTCCCTGCAGTACCTGGACGCCCGTAACACCCCCCTGCTGGACCACTCGGCTCCCTTCGTGGCGAGGGCGCTCCGCATCAGCGGGAGTCTGGCCGTGCTGCACCTGGAGAACGCCGGTCTGTCAGGAAGACCGCTCATGCTGCTGGGTAACACACACACACACACTATGTACTGGACCTACACACTTACACATCTATATATACACACACAGTCTATACACACACACGCGCAATAACTCTTTACACACTCATCTATAGTATAAGCATGAACACACGTCTATATAAATACACACACACACACACATCTATACACATACACACACAAATAAACATCTATACACACTCAAATCTATTCACATTTACATTTATTCATTTAGCAGACTCTTTTATCCAAAGTGACTTCCAACAAAGAGCTTTACAAAAAGTGCATAGGTCACTGATCATAAACAACGAGATGATCATTGCCAAAACATGAGCATACATTGTGAAAAGCAAATGAGTGCCAATGCGAAGAAACATACAAGCATGTAGTTAAATAAATTGCAAATTAAAGAACATGAACCTCAAAAGTGCAAGAGTGTAC
>NC_085028.1:7859511-7944511 GCF_963692335.1 Osmerus eperlanus
GGACTCTGCTGATTAAACAAAATGTGTGTGTGTGTCGCCTGAGTGTGTGTCGCCTGGGTGTGTGCACACCCGGATCTCGCCTGGGTGTGTGCACACCCGGATCTCAACGATTTTCCATACTGTGTTGTACCAGATGAGACGGCACAAGCAGACACTTCCCTTCAACACCACAAGGTGGCGACAGCTGACACGCTTTGACCACAAACTACCCATGGTCGGGCCCGATAGGGTTCTGTGGGGTAGATAGGGCCTCGCATGGCAGGGGCAGATATGGGGGTGAGAGGGTAAAGGGCAGGGGACGTGTTGGAGAGGGGGGACTTAGGAATGCTGAGACAGGAATGTTGGCGGGTGGACGAGAGATTCCGGGTGTTCAGAGCGGCCAGCAGTGCTCCTATCAGAGGACATTGACCCAGCAGAGCAGAACACACACACACACATACTCTCTTTTGAACATTCCCTTCACACTGATGTAAGACATCCCATGACTGGCTCTGCCGGGGTTTGGTAATGGAGCACACACACTGAGAGTGATAAGCTGTACTGGCTGGATCTACAGTGGACTTTCCATGTATTACTGCTGCCCTCTGGCCGGTGGCATGAGGAAATACAAACTGAAACTGATCTATAAATATAGATGTATTCAAAAGTCAAATATAACAGACCCTTTCTCGCTCTCTCCATCTGTGGTATTTTCTCTCCTTTTTTGTCATCTCTTCTTTCTCTTTATCCTCCACTTTGACCTCTGTCTCATCTCCCATCACCTCTTTCCTCCCCCCACCCCCCCTCTCTTTCCTCCTGCTCCCTCCGTCTCTCCTCTCCACCCCTTGTCTCTCCCCCAGCCCTGCACCCAGAGTCTGGAGACCTTGAACCTGGGCCATAACTCTGTTGGGAACGAGGGCATTCACAAGCTGAAGGACGGCCTGATTTCCAACCGCTCAGTGCTGCGCCTGGGCTTGGCCTCCACCAAGCTGTCCTGTGAAGGTAACTGTCTTGCCTTGCCTTGCCTGGCTGTCAGGCTGGATGTCCGGCTGTCTGTTTACTTGTCTGACTGTCTCTCCCCCCCCCCCCCCCCCCCAGGTGCGGTGGCGGTGGCAGAGTTCATAGCGGAGAGCCCTCGCCTGCTGCGTCTGGACCTGAGGGAGAACGAGATCAAGACGGGCGGCCTGATGGCTCTGTCCCTCGCCCTGAAGGTCAACACCTCCCTGCTGCGCCTGGACCTGGACCGGGAGCCCAAGAAGGAGACCGTAAGAGATGGAGGGGAGGGGGGGGGGTATAGAGGGCCATGAAAGGATAGTCAAACAGGCTGGGAATGCAGCCATCAAATCTGCCTACCTTGTACTCTCATTGTTGAGTATTATTGTATTTCAGACGGACATGTCTGTTGTCTTTAGGGGTCGGAGGGTAAGGGGGGAGGGGTGTTTTCCATAGGGAAGGTCTAACAGAAGTCTCCTTCTCCCCCAGGTGAAGAGCTTCATCGAGACACAGCGCGCCCTGCTGGCCGAGGTGCAGAACGGCTGCAAGAGGAACTTCATCCTGGCCAAAGAGAAGGAGGAGACGGAGCAGCAGATGAGGCAGTCGGCCTCAATGGCCGAGATCGCCACCGAGGACGGGACGGGGGTGGAGGAGGAGGAAGGGGGAGGAGGAGGAGGGGGGGAAGGGTCTGGAGACCCAGGGGAAAGAGGGAGGAAAGACAGCAATGGAGAGGAAGAAGGGAAGGACACAGAGGAGGTAGCAGTACGGGACAGCCAATCAGCAGCGAGTTCCGAGGGTGGGGCGTTACCGCTGGAGTCGGACTCGGACACTGAGGAGGAGGAGGAGGAGGTGGTGCTCTCTAAACCAGCCGCCAGGACCGCCTCCCCCCACCTGGCTGCCTCCTCCCCACTGCCCGGGCCCCCCCAGACTCCCCTCAGTGCCTCAAGGACCTCCCCCTGCCAGTCTCCCTCCCCAACCGCCATGTCAGGGATCACCATCACAGAGTCCTCAGCCCCCCCAGGAACCCCACCCTCTCCCGGGCGCTGCATCTCCGTGTCTAGCCCAGGGAGGGGCCATAAGATCTTCATGGTGACCCGGGTGGAGAGCCCCCCTGACCAGAACCAGGTCCTCCAGCACCTGCAGAGCAAGGCAGGGCTCCCTGCCGCCCCCCCATCCAAGCAGCCCACCATGTCACAGGGGAAGCAGACCAGCACGGAGCTGGGGGCACAGACGTCCAGGACACAGCAGCTGGTCCAGACCTTCTCCCATCCTCTCGCCCAGGACCACGACCAGCCCCAGCCTCACACCGTGACCCAGGCCTCATCCCAACCCATCCAGGCTGAGGGGCAAAGCCCAGCAGATCAGACCCAAACATCCCCAACACCACAGACCACAGAGGCAGATCTTCTCCTAGACGCTAAACAGCCAGACAGCCAGAGTGGATTTGATGCTCCCCACCCCACACCAGACCCCCCACAACCTGATGAGGGGGTAGTAGGTAGTATGGATGGGGTAGAAAGTAGTACAAAGGGGACGGTGGAGGCGGTTAGTGTGGAAGGGGAGGTGGTTAGTGTGGAGGGGGAGGTGGTTAGTGTGGAAGGGGAGGTGGTTAGTGTGAAGGGGGAGGTGGTTAGCGTGGAAGGAGAGGTGGTTAGTGTGAAGGGGGAGGTGGTTAGCGTGAAGGGGGAGGTGGTTAGCGTGGAAGGAGAGGTGGTTAGTGTGAAGGGGGAGGTGGTTAGTGTGGAAGGGGAGGTGGTTAGCGTGGAGGGGGAGGTGGTTAGTTTGGAAGGGGAGGTGGTTATGGTGGAAGGGGAGGTGGTTAGTGTGGAAGGGGAGGTGGTTAGTGTGGAGGGGGAGGTGGTTAGTGTGGAGGGGGAGGTGGATGGTACACAGGCAGTAGAAGAGCCCTCTACACCAGCAGGCTTACTCTCAGGGGAAGCAGGAGGCTTAGCAGGTCATATGAGCCTGGCTGCAGCAGAACTTAGCCAGCCACCTGAACCAGCCCTGCCAGAACGCTCTGCTGACTCACCAGCTCCAGACCCGGTCACTGAAGAGGAGGAGAAGGAGGAGAAGGAGGGGACAGACTGCCAACCAGACCTGTCGGCTAACCAGCAGCAGACTACTGAGGGGGTGGAGGATGGAGGGATGGTGGAGGATGCAGGGATGGTGGAGGACAAGGAGGAGAGTCCACAAATACAGGATACAGAAAGTTGTATTTGGGAGGAGAATCAAGAGCATGATGAAGGCATATCACATCCACAAGTGTCCAAGACTGAAACTAATGCAATACAGCAGGAAACATTAGCATCTTTGCTAACAGACCCACTGACTAATCTAGACACAGAGCTAGAGCAGCTATCATTGCCAGCTGAGGCCCTGCAACTGTCCCAGGCACCGCTCCAGCAACAAGCTCAGTCACTTCCCCATGTTGACCTGCAGGATGTGCCAGCAAGACTGTTATCTCAGCAGCAGTGCGCCAGGGAGAGAACAGAAGAAGAGGACAGCCAGCAGAGCCAAGAAGAAGAGCCAGCTCCCAAGCTCGCCAGAGTAGAGCAGGAACAGGAAGAGGAAGAAAACCATCAGCCACCTCCCATGGAGGCCTGTCAGCAGCAAGCTCTTCCTGTGCCAGAGGAGGATCCACAGAAATCAGCCCAATTAGAGGACAGCTTACAAGGCCTTGTGTCTGCTGACCCCTCCTCCCCCCAGACCGAGTCTGGAGCCCCCCCATCCACGTTGGAGGCCTCCTTGGACGAGGAGGAGGGCGAGGGCCCGGGGGGGGCCGGGGTGGGGGGCTCGGCCCTGCCTAACGGCCTGAAGCCTGAGTTCTCTCTCCACCTGCTGGATCCTGACGCTCCCAAGCCAAGCCCCTACATCATGGAGCACAGTGAGTCCACAGGAAACTGGATACACACACGCACACACACTTTTACTTTACACGCACTGTACACACACATACTTTAACTGTTCACAATCACACACTCACTCGTGACATCCCATTTTTGAACACTGATGTGCACAATGAAAGTCAGATCGTTGACACACGGTGTGTGTGTGTGTGTGTGTGTGTGTGTGTGTGTGCGTGCGTGCGTGCGTGTGTGTGTAGCGAGTGTGACAGCAGAACTGAGCTGTGAACAGAACCTGGAAGAGCTGCTGCTGGAAGCCAGTCTGGAGTCTGGGAGGGACGCCCCATAACGCTGGCAGGTATGACCACACCCACAAACACAGGGTAGGATCTGCTTCAGATTAGCACCTCTGGTCTAATATAAGCCCTCTGTGTTTCCTCCCCAGTGTGACTCAGGATTCAGGAGACGGCACTGGTCTCTCCAGTGATGACAGTGTCTCAGGAGATGTTCTGGTGTCTCTTGTGATCTCAGCGAAATGTCTCAACGCTCCTATCCTGTCTGTGTGTTGTTGTTCCTATGACCTCACCACCACCGCCATCTTTCATGACTCGAGACTGAAGCCGAGCTGTACTCAGACGAGTGAACACGCATAGATATAGAAATACAGAAACTATTAAAAAAATATATCTATTACAAAAATTTAAAGAAAAATGGTCATCAAGTTTGGTCACAGAGTATAAAGAATTCACTACATTCACATTACATGTGTAACTGATACACCCAGTATGAGCACACACACACCAGTGAAAGTAAACAAGCAACAAAGAATGGAAGTGATCACATCTATTTTTTTATTTTGCCGTCAACACAACATCAGGAATCTATATTCAAGAGGTAGCAAGAAAACCCAACCAGGATGAGAGAGAGAGACAGAGACAGAGAG
This sequence comes from Osmerus eperlanus, assembly GCF_963692335.1. NCBI lineage: Eukaryota > Metazoa > Chordata > Actinopteri > Osmeriformes > Osmeridae > Osmerus > Osmerus eperlanus. The sequence goes on from NC_085028.1 coordinate 7,864,270, forward strand.
AGAGAGAGAGAGTGTGAGGTGGACGGCAGTAGCGAGAAAAGAGGGGGGAACGGGGTTCATCACTGCTCTAACCAAAGACACAGGATACGCCCAGCCTAACTTCCTCCACCCCTACCGTTGTGAATCACGTTGGTGTCGGTGTTGTGAGCGTGCTCAGACCCGCGCTCAGCCTCACCCTAGCCTCCTGTTGGAGTAAAGAGAGGCTGCAGTGACCGGGGCTGGTCACAGACTTCAAGAACCACAGGAGAACACCTTATGTGTGTGTGTGTGTGTGTGTGTGTTAACGTTTTATCTCTATCAGCTTCTCTCTAAAACAAAATGTTTGCCTTGGCAGGAGTTCTGATCCCCACCACATAGAAGCCCCCTCTTCATTCTTCCTTTACATTTTTTGTTCCCCCTCCATCTCTTCCTCCCTCCCTTCAGACACATGTATCACTGGCGTTCCCTCTCAGAAGAGTTAGCTGTTTATCAAAGCTGAGTTGTTGAATGTGTGTGAAACTCTTCAGAAGTCAAAAGAAAGTCTCTCTTTCCTCTCTCCCATCATGTATCCACCTCATCCATCATTCTTTCTTTCAGTCTTCCAATGGTATGCCATCTGTGTGCCATCTCAGTACTGCTCCCATTCCTCAGTCAGCTTGTGATATCTGTTGCCTTCAATTCAGTTATACGTTTAATTTCAAGTCTTCACCATCTCGTTGTAGTTTGTTTTTGCTGCTTAGAGAAATCAGTTTGTGTTTATATTATAGAAATACAAGCCTTCTTCTCCTTTGTGTGATTTGTTTTCACCAGTCTTTTCATGGTGTTTTTTCTTTTTTCGTTAAATGATTTCTTTCCACCCTTTTTTTGGGGGTGTATATTTCAGATTCAAATTATAGCAATTATTTTGTTTGTTTATTTTGGGGTTTGTAGGCTGTGGGGTTAGGATAACTATGTAGGGTGGAGGGACATATCAGTGAATATATGAATGACTTCATGGCAGTGGGATGAGTGCAGTTCTAAGCAGACTTTATATCATAGTGGCACACCTATATAAGGACTTCCTGTTTAAAACACTATCTGGCTACGATGTGTCTGGCCACAAGGGGATGCTGTGACTTACCAGGTTTCTTGTAGGTAAACATTATTAATATTATTACCCAGAATGGACCATTTAATCAATGGCGCACAAGTAAGCTAAGCAAGATTTGATGATAATAGAACACTAGTTGGGCAGAGTGGAAGCAAGGCCCAGGAATGTGGATATCCATGTTGATTAGTTCTCGCTTCATGGGTCTTCATTTGCATGGAAACGTGCGTTAGAGACACTCAATACATCCACAGATGAGCGTCGAGGATAGACGCTATTCAGACAATAACTGGACCTTCAGAATGCAGACATTGAGATTCTTTAACACAGCTACTGTGAGTCGAAGAATCAGAAGCATGCCTGGGTTGTCCTGTTCCGGAATCCTCCGGATTCAGGTTTTGATTGAACTTCATGCACCGCCCACACCCCCTCCTGGTCCCTGTGCTCTCAAACTCACTACGGATGTTTCTGGCTGAAATCAAAATGGCTGTGCTACACCCACTGTCTGTAATGCTTTAATTTTTAGTAGTTTTTAATTATTTGTTAATTTAATCGAAATGTGCTGGTAATCACAAAGATATGTATGGCAATTTTTTGTTCCTCTCTCTCTCTCCCTCTTAAATAAATGCATGTAATGACTAATGAAGTGACTGAGAATGTTTCAATGAAATTAAAACTTGCTTTGGAAATTCTGCTTTGAATTGAGAACGTTAGATGAACATGCATGGATGAAAGCTTGGGAATTTAATTGAACAGTTTGTGAACGTTTCTAAACGGTTTAGCAAATCTTAAAATTTGCTGGTTTTGTTCTATTAATGCACAGAATTAAGCTTGTTTCCAACTTCTCTCTACCATCGGGGCAGTACTAATAGAGAGTTGACAATCCCAGTTTATATGGACCAAAACAGTTGTGTTTAAGATGGCTTGGATTGATTCAAACACACAAACAAAACGATCCTGTGGAATCTATATCCGATGCATAAAGCATATGTACTAGTACAGGTGCGAGGGATGCTTTGTAGATGCTCAAGCTAGCTGCCAGGATTTTGTGAACATGAGCCTGAATCAGCCAATTATCGAGTGAAGAACTCTGATTCCGACTCATGCTCTGGACCAGTAGAGGACCTGGTGTGTGGATGGTAGAAGGAGAAACATGGAGCTTGTGACAGTGTACTTCCTTGTGAACTGACATCCTCAATTTGACCTAGTACTGTCCATCTCCACTGGACTAGGTGTCCTATTGGACATGAGCACAGTCCAGGCTGGGTTGTTAAGAAAAGGGTCGGTTCAGAGAGAATGATTGAGGGATGGATAAAGAGGTGTAGGCGCAGGAGGTTGTTGTTTTGCGCTTGAGATGACCATAACATTGTCTGACAGGGATTTCAAGATTGAGAAAGAGAGTGAAAGAGAGGAGTTGACATGAAAACAATCTGTTGTTTCATCTAGGGCTGCTGATCCTGTTTTTGAAAACCCATGACACAGACACACTATTCATCCACAGAGCCTGAAGACTACCCTTGGGTGATCCCGTGTATTGTCATGATGGGATGTGGAGAGGTGAGGGAGTTCAGCTTGTCATGAGTTAGAGGACAGGAGGTGGGAGTGGGAGGGGGGGAGGTCCAGAATTTATTACTGTAATTCTGTTCTAAAGGAATTCCAGCCAGCTACTAATCCTACACACACACACATACTTACTCTCCACATGCCCAGTCAACTGAGATATTGAGCAAGAGTTTATAAGGAAGATGGCATAAGCCCCTACACAAAGACACAGACACACACACACTGATTTAGCAATGAGAGATGTGTTTGATCTCATATTGTATGTGGTCTATATGGTCCCAGGAATACTCTCACACAAAACAATGTTTCTCTTTCTCGCTTGTGTTCTTTCTATCACAAGTTTTTTCTCTCCCCTATTTTACCTCAACCTGTAAAAAGTAAGCAATTCAGAAAACTTAATTAAAAGTTATCCTTGGGCATAAGTCAGCTTGGCTTAGCCTTCCTGGGAAGCGGGGGAGGGAGGGAGGGCAGTGTTGGTGATGGGGGGGGGGGGGGGGGGAATAATAAAGTTTTGGTTGAAATGACCAAGCTGTGATAACCTCTGAAGCATAACAGAAATGTTATTCAGAGCCCAGAAACATGTTTCAATCTAAACAGGGACACAGTGCAACATTGTGTTCTGTGTTGTATTGTCACCCTGACAACATTGGTCCCAGCCCATGCTCATTTCTTTATGAGGGCAAAACAGTAGTGGTCTTCACTATTGGGAGGGACTGTTCATGAGGTCATCAGTTGTTAGTTCAAACCTGCCATAACTGTTAAAGTTCACTACTGTTTAATATGTCTAATCAATGTAGATGTGTTGGGCTTGTTTACTGTTGGTTACATCTGCTTCCCTGTTAATTTTTTATTCGCTGTGCCCTTCCTGTATCGGGATAAGAAGCTATGATGATCTCTAAATATACAGCGAAAGATTAACCCTTGTGTTATCTTCGGGTCATTCTGACCCATCAGTCATTGTGACCCACCGTCGTATTGCGACAGATTCACTGCATACAAAGACAAAGTGAAGCATTTTCTTTTAACAGCTAGGCTGTCTCAGACCCCCCACATTGCAAAGGTTAAAAGAAAATTATTTTAATTTGTTTTTGTATTGGGTAAAATTGGGTAAACACAACGATGGTTCATTATGAACCTTTGGGTCATGTGACCCGAAGGCAGCACGAGGGTTAATACAGACAAATGTAATATATTTCTCTCAGATTATGATGATTAACAATGTCTCCAACCGTCCAGAGTCTGCATTTGTTCTTGAAATTCAGAAAAAAATATTTTATTGCATTTATGGGTTTCTTCTTGTATGATCTTGGTTGAAATAAAAGATTTCCTAATTTACGGTTTCTCTCAGTCTGTCATCCATCAGGGACTTCTGGTGTTTAGGTCCAGACAGAAGAATATGTCTGACACACCCCCAGGCTGTGGTCTGGACACAGATTAATCACACACACAACCTTCTGTTATGTCTATGTGAAAAGGTTCAAAAGCAGATCATTTAATTGCAAATTATTCTGTCATGTATTATTTAATCTCTCTGACAATTAAACCAGCAATATTATATTTATTGAAGTAATGTGTGATGCATGGAGGTTCTCGCTGTCTCAGCAGAGTGAAACCAGAGGTGTGACTGCAGAGTTGGTTATGTAACCATTAACAGGCTGGCGAGGAGAGGAGACTAGATGCTGCCTGGCTGTAGAGTGAGGCCACATCCCAACACTGTAACGATCCTTCTCTGTCTCCTTCCATCCTTTTTGGAGGAAATTGCACCTACCATCTAGCCCAGCGGTCCCCAATACAGTCACATCATATCAGTGATTTCTAAGAAGGAAGAGACCTAGAAAGGACTTGTCTACAAAGTAATAGAACAGGGCCCTTCGGCCCTTTCTGTGTATCGGATGTCTATGAGAGACAAGGGTCAGTGGTTGGACCATGACCACACTCATGATATTCTGGTGCCTCTGGATTCTCTTCAGTCATTTATTCACCTATGGTACAGCCCCAAACATCATTAGTGTTAGACAGTTTCCTCATTGGGGAAAACAAACATAATCCCAAACACAAGAAAATCATCAATATCAAAATACATCAGTATCTTGAATTTCCTCAAGCGCATCAAACAACCACGCCTTCATGAATGGAGTCCTTTACGTAAGAGAAAGAAGAGACTAGTGCACTAGCCTCAAACAACTATACCTTTGTGAATGAAGTCGTTTCTAACGTCGAATTAAAGAAGCTTCCAGGGAAGGTCTTTCGCCGGAGGAATGTGGTGTTGGTTCAAGACTGAAAGGGACCATGGCGTGGTGTCAGACCTCATCGGGCCTGTTGGCCCGCTGGTCAGTGGAGTGCACCAAGGCGTCGCAGCGTACGTAGACGGGTGCAGGGAGACGATGCTTCGCTGTTACGTTTCTTCTTCTATTTAGATTGACTGAGGGGGAAAAGACAGCTGAAACGAAATTAGTTTCTCAGAAATAAATGAGACCCAAGGGAGTCCATTATATATAATGCAGCTCTCGACACTTGTGCACAAAGGAAGTTCGCACGTTTTGAAAACCATAACAAAATTATCCAATTCAAATGACACCCTGACCCTACCCTTGAGTAAGAGAAACTTCACACATGAATTTGCGTATAAGGACACTTTCTGCCCCTTATGGAACACCGTATGTGTTAAGGGGTTATATAATCGAGTCTACACTGGGATATAAATTAGTTCCAGTTACGCTCAAACACATACGCCCCCCTCCCTTGACGTGGTGGACTCAGGAGCGGTGAGGTGGGTGGGCTCGGCTCACAGATGGGCTTCAGATCTTGACCCCACCGGAGCGGACAGGGGGAGAAAATACACGATAAAAAGGGACGATGAGTACGAACCCCTCACATGACTGCGATTAGAAACTAGGCAGTTAGGTGGGCGTGGGAGAGAGAGAGAGAGAGAGAGAGAGAGAGAGAGAGAGAGAGAGAGAGAGAGAGAGAGAGAGAGAGAGAGAGAGAGAGAGAGAGAGAGAGAGAGAGAGAGAGAGAGAGAGAGAGAGAGAGAGAGAGATGGGGAACACTTGGATAGACTTACCGCGCGCAGAAGCGCACGTCTGTCTTCTTACTGCAATAGAGCCTCTTGTGGTCTGTGGATATCTGCCTCCTCGCGCGTAATCTACCGGTCTATCAAAGGTAAAAAATAAAAAAAACAACAACAATCCAAACAAGTAAAGATTATAAACTGTATAGACTGAATAATTATAATGCATTTCAATCAGAACACATTTTAATTATTTGTTAGGCTACTTAACAATATAGCCCACCTGTATAATAAAAGTAGTTAAAATAAAGTGTTTCAGATCAGATGTCAGCTCGAGAAAGGGAGAAAATAGAGTAGCTTGCGCGTGCGTGTGTAAAAGAAAGTGAGTGCCAACCAGGTTATTCACGCTGTGACACATTGTCAGTTGAGTGTCTTTTCCAGGTACGGTGGCTACTGCTTGGATCTTTACCAAGCGTCACATTCCACAGAGTAGAGCCGCTAAGATACCCTGTCTGTCTTGAGACATTATATATGAAACACACTCTAACTCAAAGCTAAGAATATAAAAAAATGTTACACAAAAATGTGTTCTACAACACTACTGATAGAAAGTATTTAGTCCAGGTAGACATAACACAATATTACTGTTTTAGTATGTGTATGCTCTGTCTGATTGTTTATTGACATTCATGTTTATTACACTGTATATGTGTAAAATAATCTGGGCAATCTGGGCCATCAGAATATACAGTATACAGGGTTCTCATGACCATTCATTTGCAATTAATTCCATGTGTCTGTGTATGTGTGTGTCCCTTGTAGTTGTCATGTCAAGCAGCCCTGGGCTCCTCAGGGGCACATCAATGCACAGATGCATGCTGGTCCTGACCTTTGCCCTCTTGGTATGTCAGATTGCTGCCAGCCGCCTGTGCAGCTCCCTCATCAACATGGTGGATGGCTTCCACACACTCTTCATCCTCATACACATGGCTCTTCCTCTTCCTCATCCCAGACTTCCTGGAGATGTCAAGAAACCACTTCTCTGTGTTTCAGAGGTCTCTCCTAAGTCCCCCCCTCCCCCCTCCCCCGCCTCTCTCCCTCTGTCATCCACCCCCACTCCATCACCCATCAAATCTCCCCAGTTCCTCTCAGCCGACAAGACTGTCTCCCCCATCCCATCCCACTCCACTCCCTGCCCCCCCTTACCCCTCTCTCCATCTCACCCCACTACCACAGTCCAGTGTCCCCCAAAACCTTGCTCCCCCACCACCCCTCACTGCGTCGCCCCTGACACCTCACCTGGTCTCCAGCTCCACGACACACCTTATGCCCCAGCTACTTCCCTCCCAGCATCCCTCACCCCCTCTCCCCCCCCGTCCCTGATTCCCTCTCTCCCCCCGTCCCCCCACTCCCCTCCCCTCCTCCAGTCCCCTCGGTGTGGGCTGGAGTACAGCGAGGCCAGGCTCCAGCCGGTCGGCTCTATGTTCTCATCCCTGCTGCTGGCTGCCCTCTGTGTCTCTGTGTGTTTGGAGATCATCAGCCACACCCTGCAGCCCCAGCTGCTCCGGCGCCCCTTACTGGCCACAGTGGTGGGGGCCGTGAGTCTGCTCCACAACCTGCTGGTGCTGGGGCTGGGCTGGAGAAGCCAGCAAGGGAGAGTGATGGTGTCAGGGGAGGAGAGGAGTGGAAGTCTCTGGGATGATGGGAAAGGTACTGTGTGTGTGTGTGTGTGGGGAGGGGAGGGGTATTTGTGTTCAACAAGGAGCATATTAAACAATGAACATCTGTTGTTTGTTGATTCTCATTCCTCTCTGTGGATGTCCACAGTCAAGGACAAGAACCAAGCCAGCTCTGCAGATGGGTGCATGGTCCACGCCCACCCTCTGCATGGTTCCTTCCAAGAAGGAACTCTGGTGCTGTGTAACCCTGGGGCCTCCAGTGTCCTGGACCCTGACTGCCCTGACTCAGCCTCACCACCAACCCAGGATCCTCCCTCCTTTCTTGGAGCCTGTGTTCCTGCAGCAACCCCCCAGCCCTGCCCCTCACAGCCCAGTTACAGAGCCCCCCCACACAGTCTGGATACAGAGTCAGACCTCAGGCAGACAGGGGCCTGGGGGTCCCACTCTGGGGACCCTGGCTCTGTGACATCCAGGATGGGTGCCTGTGCAGGACACTCAGGTGAGCCTTTTCATTTTGAAATGTTTTGAAATCTCCATGGGCGGTAGTGAGAGAGAACATCCTGGTCAGCGTATTCTAGATCAGAGCATTCCGATTACAATTCTATAACTTGTGTTGGTAAGCATCTATATATACAGAACCCAGCTGCCAGAGAGTGAAATCTGCTTATGTTAAACACTGAAGCTGCCATTCTTCACATTTATCTTCAACTGAGCCAAACATCAATACTTCAATACCAAAACTTACCGTCCACCCCCCTCCCCAGTGATCCAGACTTCCCCCAGCCTCAGCCCATCTCTGCAGTCAGACCAACCTCCACACGGTAGGCCTCAGACCAGGAGCTGGAGTAGCAGCTGCCTCCCAGCTCTGGTCACTGTGATCCAGGCACTGATGGGCTCCATCTTGGTCATCACTAACGGGCTGGTGCTGCTGCTGGGCCCAGGATGCCTCGACTCCACTGAGGCCTGTGGCCTCATTCCCTACCTGGACCCTGGTTTCTCCTTGCTGGCTGTGCTGGTGCTGCTTACCGCTACCCTGCCCCAGGTCAGAAGGTGTTTATAATGGATCAGCGTTAAGGGTTAAAGATGCTGTAAAGCAAATTCCATGATTTGCTTCTCAGTACATTATATACGTGTGAAATATAGGCGGGGCAAAACCCAACCTATCTACGTCACAGCCACCTACCTACGTCAGATCACAGACAGTTTATATGACCTGCATTCTGTTACTCACCTAGTACGATGCAAAGACAAAGTAATTAACACATAAAACACTCAGAAACTGCTGGTAGGTCTGTTCTGATACCTGCAATTGATTTAGCTAGTTGTTGCTGTTGTTGCTAAATTCAATAATTCGTAGGGGGCGGAGCTTCAGCTCCTTCAGGCGACACGCCCCCCAAGTATAAACGAGAGAAGACTGATGATTTTCTCACAATTTCAAAGCCTAATTTAACATACTTGGTTGGGTAGTTAACAACACATTCTTTTGTGGTGTGATGAACTTAAAACTAATTTTCACTTCTGCTTTACAGCATCTTTAAGGGTCAAGGGTTAAGAGTAATGGGTCAAGAGTGAAGGGTCAACGTAATCTCGAATACAAAATCAACCCCCTCCTGTATGAACCGCTGATCCGGCTAGGGACCATCTCTCTCCAGGTGTGTCGGGGTGGTCAGCTGCTGCTGCAGGCGTGCCCCCCCCAGGTACGAGTGTCGGAGCTGGGTCGCAGGATCTCCAGCGTGCCGGGGGTCTGGGCCGTGCATGAACTGCACGTGTGGCAGCTGACCGAGAGCTGCCTGGTGGCCTCTGTCCATGTGCACTGCCACGCTGGCTTCCAGACCCACAGGTGAGGTTTGGATGGGGAGGGGCTTACAGGTGATGTTGGGGGTTGTATAACTGGGAATAGATGATGTAGACCGGATTCAGTGAGTCGTGTCTCAACAGGTGTGGTGACTTATTGTCTGGAGTAACCAAGGTGCTGCAGAGTGTAGGAGTGAGCTGTTGGACCATCCAGCCAGAGTTCACTCTCTTCTCTCCAACAGTCAGCAGTAACCTTGACAACCACAACACCCCCCCGACCCTCATTCGGGACACCCCTTCTCAGCCCCCCCACCCGCCCTGCAGCCTGGCCTGTGGGAAGGGCTGTGCAGACAAGATGTGTTGTAACACTGTTGAGGAAGAGACTGCGCAGCCAGTAGCGTCCTCTGCTGGAGAGGTGGAGGAAGAGCCTCAGATGCTGGTGATAGAAAACACCTTCCTCTAAGATGTAGCATGATGGAGGATGGAATCAGTACTGACGGAACAGACTGCACAGCCAACATTCAAACTCAAACTCTTGTCAGTTTTTATTCTTTGAAATCTCTTGTTTAGCCATTACTTGTTTTTGTTTTACATAAGAATGTTTATGATCAGTTTTATTTGCATCACCAGAGTGCCTTACCAAAGATGACATTGAATTTAATTTGTGTAAGTCAGATGTCAATCATACAGTGTTGTAGTGTCTTTGTGAATAAATTAACGTTTTAGTTTTTTGTATTGTAAAACACTGACAGAGGAATGAGTTTAAGTAAGACCAAGTCACAGTTACACTGAATTTAAGACTAAACAACAGTCACTGTCGCTGGTCTGGATACCACAAGGGTTGAGACTTCACACACTTGTTCACCTCTCTGTATAAAACAATTTGATCCAAAGCAACATATGGGGGGATTTGACTCTGCAACCTGCTCAGCCGCAAAGCTAAACCTATCATGTGCATCCGAATTACTTCTGACTTGTCTTCATTCGTACTGTGCTGCAGTAACGACATTAATAATATCATAATAATTCCTCTTCCTGAATAAAAACCCTAAAACCACAAGTGTGAAGTTGCTATTATGTTAATTGTATCTATTTATTGAATGGGAGTTGATGGGGGGAAAGGGTTTTGGAGACTCCTGCAACATGACATGGTATTAGGTCCTTTTCTACTGTATCCAGGAATTACTGTGGTTATGCACCTTTTGTGTACAATACTTTACATAATATCTGTCTTGTGGGACTTTGAAACAAAATACATAAGACCCATGAATCTTCTCTCCTCTCTGATCATATCACATGAGTTGGCTACCATAGTTAATGTTTTACCAGGTCTGTGACGACATAAAGACTCCACCTCTTTACTCTTGGGTAACCAATGAAACGGGTTCTGTTCTGCATTCATTATAACCACCCTCTTTCAACAAAAAAGCTATGTTTATGTGTTGGTTTATTTTGTAGATAGACGTTTGAGAGCTTTCCTGTTTCTTATTATTGTATCACACATGATTCTGCCACTAAATTCACCGTGGTGACAAACTTAAATTTAAAACCATGACTGGGATGATAATCACAAAGAGAAGATATATATATTGCGCAGCCGCTCCAGTCTAAATGCCCGGATGAGCCTCGGTGGTCCGGGGTGCAGGCTTCAAACCTGTAGCTGCTTAGCGGCAGAGTGGTTCAATTCCACCTTTCGGGCGGAAGTTATTCGTCCTCCTTCAGAAAGGGATTAAACATTAACGCATTAACATAAAATACTGATTGTTGCCACTGGGAATATCCAGTAAACTATGTGATTATATCGATGGAGTCGTTGTTATGCCTTTTTAATAAACCACTGCAACAATGTGTGGTGAAACGAATGAGGAAGATTCATTTTCGATGAATTAAAATCGGCGTACCCCAGACCCTAAAACGAGGAATTCGGACAGGGCGGATGTTAGCAATGACAGACATGCTAAGTAAACCATTCACTTATGTCAACTTCCGTTTTGCTAACCAATCGTCCCCGTCAGAAATGTAGGCGTTGCATTGCTTACCGGAAGCAAGTGTGTCCTTGGCATGATTGAGTCGCGTGTGGGAAATATTCGGGGTTTAATGGTTTAAGTGGACGTTTATCTGATTGGTGAGAACCTTTTAAACAAAGTAGCATCCATAGACTGTACCTGTAGTTGTATTAACCTACTTACTGAAATTTTGCGTCGTTTGCTTAAACAACGCTATCTAGCTGCAGGCTCAATATCTCTAGACTGACAGAACGCTTAGGACCCTCACAAACTTGACATATTCTCAGATGTATCTCAGCTCAAATTCATATTAAGTTAATATTATTGTTGTTAACATAGTAACCTCTTGCCCTCGGCTATTCATGTAAAATTGTCACGTAAAGGCGGCCGTTGATTTCCACAACCCCGTCAATGTAATACCAACGCATTTCAGCTTGAGTAATTAATAGATTCTTTGCATGACGTCTTGTTTCTCTGTCCTTCCCTCTATCCTAGGTTAGGCCTAGGTTCGAGAGTGCTAGCTAATTCTGGCCCAGCCACCATGCCTCTCCACAAGTATCCCCCGAAAATCTGGGAAGCTTTGAAGCTGAAGCAGGGGATCTACACACGTCTGCCCAAACACTACCTGCGGTCGCTTGAGGAGAAGAGGGAGCCCATGCCCGTCCACTGGAGGCCACTGGGGGTGAATTACAAAGTCAGCCCCAAGTCAGGGCTCAAAGAGCGGGTCCAAGACATTCCCATCCCCATCTACTACCCTGCAGAGTCCCAAAAAGGTCTTTGGGGAGGAGAGGGCTGGATATCAGGCTTTAAATATGCTAAAAATGACAAAGTGAGTCTCTTCTGGTTTATCAGTCTATCAATCTGTAATACCATTCATTCAACACTCACTTACCGACTGTAGTAATGCTTGTAAACATCTTGCACGTCACTCTATAAAATGTTTTTTTTGTACAACACCCTGAGATCCTGTGTCTCCTCAGCTCTGCCCCCGCTTGGCTAAGACATGGAAGCCTCAGCTGTTCAACAGGGAGCTGTACAGCGAGATCCTCGACCACAAGTTCACCATCACAGTCACAGCTCGTGTCCTGGACCTCATCGACGCTGCGTACGGGTTCGACTTCTACATACTGAAGGTGAGAGAAGGCAGCAAGGTGTCAGAGAGTACTAATGTTTTATTATTGTGCGAGCATTCTGTTGATACAGGGGAAGTGTATGATGCTGGCACGTATAAAATGGGACTAGTATTATAGTTCAAGTTGACATTGTTCTCCTCAACACCACAGCGAAGGATATATCTGTGGTCAGCTGGGCTGTGTTTGCATGTAGCCCTGGTTTGCACACCAACGTAGTGCATTGGTCAGGATTCATGAGGGAGATAAGAGATATGTTCCTGTTCTCCTGTCTGTCAGACTCCCAAGGAGGATCTGAACTCCAAGCTGGGAATGGACCTGAGGCGGGCCATGCTTCTGCGTCTGGCCCGGAGAGAGACAGAGCTCTACCCTGATGACTCAGTCAAGAGGGAGAAGATCTATAACAAATACAAGGTGGGTCAGTGGAGTTTTGGGTCCTTGGAGGTTGCTGTTACCTTTTTAATACTGTCAAATACTTGGAGTACACTTGATCCTGCTTATCCGCTAAAATTGAAGTAATTTAGAGGTCCTGTTCATGCTGATGACTGAGGAAAATTTAAAGTGATCTGTGTTTGTTGCAGTATGTGCTGTTAATGCTCCTCTTTCTCTCTGTCCTACTACCTCTCTCTCCTTTCTTCCCTCTCTCCTTCTATTTTTCCTGTCTTCCTTTTTTCTGTATGTCCCAGCAGCACTTGGAGGTCCCTGAGGAGGAGGCAGAGTGGGTGGGGCTCAATCTGGAGGAGGCTGTGGAGAAACAAAGACAACTTGAATATAAGGTGACATCTTCTCTTTAACCCTAACTATCCTTCTAACCCTAACCATCATGTTTCCAACCTCAACCAAAACCAATACTGACCATAACATCATCCTTCAAATCCTAGAAATAACATAAACGTTCTAATCGCGCACAAACATAGCTCAAACACATCTGTACATGTGCACATGTATTAACAGCCGGTTATACTTAAACATCTTTTTACATTTACTAAACACACAGATTGCTACTACAATGATTCTCTGCTCTCTCTGAACTGCAGGACCCAGAACCTGTGTTTAAGAGCTGTGTGGAGAACCTGGTCACACAACTGACCATCCAGAAACTCTCAGAGCCCGAGCTGATAGAGAGGAAGTAAGGAAAAATGCACCACTGGCGATAACGAGGTCACTTCCTATAAAGTATGAGGTCACATCCTGTCCCTATGAACACTGGATTAAACGTACTATCATATTCCAGAGAAAGACACTTGTTCTTGTCCAAGGTTGTTCTGTACTCTGATCATGCTAGGAGGAGAAAAGGAAAGATCCATTTTAAACAAGGGAGGACAGAAGGACACATTTTTTGGGGAAATTGGAACAGGGATTTAGTGTTTCTTAACAGTAACAATACTTCTCACCTGACAAAGGAATATTCTCAGACTCTTAACTGTAAATATTCTCATAATTTCTATGTGATGTTATAAAGTGCTCTGGAGCAGTGTTCCAAGGAATAAATCTTAATATTTCTTCATTGGTATTGTTCATCTTCATATAATTGTTTTTGTTGTTTAATTTACCTTTTAAAATGTGTTTTGTGTATTCTATTTAAACCCAGTACAGTAGGTGGCAATGTTTAGCCACGTGTTGAAGTGACAAAGATGAGTGATCGAACAGGTGTATCAAATAGACACAGGTCTTCTGCAATTCCTTGCATGGTGAACGAATTGCCCAAAATGGAACATAGGGATATTATTACCCTTAAAAACAAACATTGTGGCTTTTGTTGCTTTCATTACCTATAGCTAGTTGTCAGTTTCAAACTAGTGGTTATAGCCACAACGCTCATGCAACGGGGAGTCCCTATTGGCTAGGGGACTCCCGTGGGTGGTATAACCTAGCAACAGGAGATAAGTATACAATTGGCCTACCTGTAAACAGGGTTCGTCCTCTCCTTATATGTAGCTCTACTAGTATCAGAATAATTGTCATAACACACTATGGGAATTACCTGTCTAATTCAGGGTAGGAAAACACTCACTACAGATGTATTATTGACACACAAGAAGAGGGAAGAACTGTCTAGCCTACGTTGACGGAAATAGCTTTTTATGTAGTCTAATGCTGATATTAAAACTGAATGTAGCCTACGTGTGCCCGTTGGCCAAGTTGTAGGATCAGTGCTGAATGTATTTTTAGCTAGCACTGTAGGCCAGTGGTTCTCAATCCTGGTCCTCGGGACCCCCTGCCCTGCATGTTTTAGATGAAAACATCGAAATGCAACGCCGGCAGGGGGCAGTACAGAGCGCCAAAATGGAGTTGTGTTGAAACTGCATTGTCATGCTGTACCTGTTTAGTGCGCTGCCTGGGAAAATGATTAGGCTACTTCTGCAATTATATCATTTTAGATTTGAATAAGCAAAAATTATTAGCTTTGAATTTTCGGCAGGGTGACACATTTCAGTGGAGTTAGACGATGGGTATTTCATCTATTGCCAAATACAGGAGTGGTGTTGAATTTGTTTAGTTTGCTTCATTCAAGGGAGGGGGGGGGGTTCTATCTTTCTATGACCTAAAGTAACACATCCAATTGCTGTGTTGACAACTAATACACTACTGAACTGTTACAGGCACCTAGGCTGAATAGACGTTGGCAGGTTGAAGCAGCAAGTCATTTCTAATATGTTTTTTGTTTTTACAAGCGTTTGTTGACGTTTACCGTTTGACTGTAGGGTTAGACCCATTGTGTTAGACCAACCTGACCTCACAGTCTATTCGTAACATAGTGTACGTCTTTTGGTTAGACATAAGGAAGAATTCGCTTTGATGAATTGCCTTGTTATGTTTAGGTGTGTATGTGTTTGTCTAACCTGATTGACACCTGGCATAGCCACACACGGCTTTGTCATGGGAACTTCTCAGGAGCACCACTCCATTTGTGTGCTAATCTGTTAACATTCTAAAACCGCTTGAGTAGGGAAACAGACCAGCAAGGGAAAATCCGTCTGAAAATAAAACATGAAAAGCATGCCATCAGCTGAAGAGGAGTGACGAAGCCACATATTAAACTGGCCATAAAATATGAGCCCACCAAAAAGTACTATGTTTATTATGTAGCTTAATAATTTAGTTTGTTTACTTGAGTGATCATTGAGAATTGTGCAATCAAAAAAGGACGGTTCGCTAGGGTGTCTGGATTTAGTCTCCGGAGACATGTACCGTGTGTCTATCAAGTCACAGAGTGCGAATCATACAATGATAATCGGGGGGGGGGGGGGGGGGGGGGGGTCAGCAGAAACAAAACGTACATCCTTTGGCATTTAGTAGTGTCATAAGGGCAATTACTGTCTTGTAGAAAGTAGCCTAACTTTGCAGGAACCCCTGTGGCTCAGTGGTGTAAGCATGGTCATACTGCCAAACACGGATCTCGCTCAAACCAATAGATCATTCATTTAACTGATATCAGTTAAGTAATATATGTTATTTCCAAGTATATAGAAGGGGGACCCCGTGGTGTAGTGGGATGAGAACAAGAGCCTAAACCACAATGATCTGGGAAGCCAACACAGAGTGTAGTGCCAAACACATCCCTGTAATCTGGGCCCAGATGTGTCGCCCCCAATATATATTATGATTACGGCCCTGGGTTAGAAACAGAGTGCGAATTATACAATGATAAAAGGGGTGGTCAACTTCTTGTTCAGGGCGTTCCCCCCCCCAGTCTACGGTCCAATCTGCCTGCGGATTCACTGACACTAACTCATTATCTGCTCTATATGACACACATTTGAAAAATGTCATCCTCAATGTCCTGGCAAATGATGGGACAGTTTGCAAGAAGTCACGTGTTTTCTTAGATGCGAACGAGCGACGGGAATGTGTGTGGGCACTGCAGGAATGACAGGACAGCTGCTAGAGATAGCATCGGGGATGAGGAGCAGTGAAGCGGGAGACAAGACAAAAGAGCAAGAGAGGGTTGACAGCACTCATTGAGCTACCTTCACCTCTCATCCTTCCCTCCATTTAATCTTTCTACCATAGCCTTCGGTCAGTAACATTTCTCTGCGAGTCAATCCAAAACAACACACCTTTTTAGATTGTATATTGGAGACAGCAGTCAAGACTTTATTTATAGCCACTTTATTTCTTTTCATTTGAAACTGTGGAGTGGACAGACTTTGTATCTGAACGGCAGACCTTATTATCAACAGGACGGGTATAGATACCAGGTGTAACTAGCAAAAAGGTTGCGACAGACAAAACATTATTTATTCAGAATGCTTGTATTTTAGGCTGCATACAGCATGGGGTAAAGCCCAAGTACAATGTTCCACTTTGTGGGATAGTAAAGTAAATCTTAATGAACATCAGTCAAGAAAAGTCAGAACCCAGACTACACAAGTTGATGCATCACAGCTGAATCCAGTGGACATATTTTCTTATCTGAAGCGAGTTACAGATTGACTGGGTGGTCTGTTGGTCCTTGTTTTTTTCAACAACAGGCCACTCTAGTCACTTCAGACCTATCCTTTCAGTCGCTTTTTGTCTTAAGGACCTACACACAACAAAGAATAGACCAAAAACTAAACAGAAGAAAATAAAATAGTGCTTACAGAAGGCAAAGTCACAGCCTTGCAAGAGGAAATTCTTTAGCATCAGTCCTAATGGCTATTTACACAGAATGGCTATTTACATGCTAATAACATAAATGTATGCTACATGCTAACTAAGTGCTGAGATACCCAGTGTTAGGGCTAACATTACACAGAGAAAGACAGCATCAAAGTCCTACAGGCCTGGTTATGGGTCGGGTCGGGCTGGTAAGGGAGATGTCGGTGGAATGTCAGTTTCTCTCTGTGGAAGGTTGGATAGTGGTGACTCATGTGGTCAGGAGATGAGGTGTAGAGAGTCTGGAATGTAGGCTCGTCCAGCGAGGCCTGAGGAGGGGTGGCTTGGAGGACGGGTGGCTTGGAGGACGGGGGAGGGGAGGAACAGGACGGGTGACTCACAGAGCTCTAGCACAATGTCTCTTAGTTGGTAGGGCCACTCATGCTTCATAAACACAAGCTGTTCTACTAGAGAGTTTCTACTGCTTTTCTATGCTAAAAAGGAACAGTATCAGAAGGATGAAGTCTAAGACTATGGGCCTACCATCTGTGAATGGAGGTTATGGTTTCTCCCACCTTCATAGGCCTTTCTCCACCTTCACCGATACCCCGCCAACCCCTTCGTTATCATGTTGGTCCATGTCAACAAGGTTGGAGTCAGAGACCTCCGTAGGTGGGTACTGGTTGACCATGATTTGCAGCTGCATGTCGTTGTAGTAGGCAACATCCTGTTGTCCGAATTCAGGCACAATCTGGCTGGGGTTAAAGTTCGCATCCAAGTTAGCAAAGTTAGCGTTGGGTCCCAGGCTGAAGCCGTGGAGGTCGACGGGGGTGAGGCTGGAGGTGAGGCCTGGGTTGCTCAGCATGGCCTGGAGGCTTGGGTCTTCCAGCAGCTGATTGAGAAAAGTGTAGCTCTCCAGGCTGCGCAAGAGTTCCTCCTCCAGGGGGATGCCATATTGCATCTCCCCCAGGGAGGAGGACCCTGTCTGGGCAGAGGGGTTCACTTCATCTGGGAACACGCAAGGCTCAGCTGGGTAGACGAACGACTCGAAGGGCTTGGAGGAGGAAGAGGAGTCTGATGCTGCCAGACTCTGAGCTGTGGAGGGCAGAGACATATGGCTGAGTCAGCCCTACCTTCACACTCAACATTTATAGATACCAGACAGACAAACAAACACATACAGCACATAAAGACCTGATTTGACCCAAGCTACCATGATCACGTGAAGTGGTACCTGCCACACAGGACCTCTCCGAGAAACTGATGTCCTTCTTGATCTTCCTCTTGCGGTTCACCTCATATGGATCTAACACAGGAACAACACATAATGGTAGTGTTCACACGTCATCACACGAGAACAGTGTTCTCGTTTTAAATACATTTATATATAATTGAATATGTCATACATAAAACAAATATTTTATACAAATTCATAGCAAGACTGTAGACTGACCTGGGTTGTGGGGCAGGTAGGTGAAGGTCACAGGTTCGCTGTCCATGTGGTCCGACAAGCGGCGCAGGAAGACACTGACGTCCTGCTCCTCTGTGATGTCCTGCTCCTGGTAGGGCGGGCTCTTGAAGACGATGGCGATCTGCCGGTGAACGTCCGTCTGGGCAAACTCCGCCTTCGCCTCCCATGAGCCCCGCTTGAAGATGATTTCAATGTCATCTGCACACCAGACAGATTAACTATTTTTTTTTACTTCCTCTTTTACAGTGCTGGTTCCTGTATTTCTCAAGTGTCGATCTGTCTGTGTGTACATGAGCATGTTGGGTCACCTTTCTGCACTTTGTCACACAGCATGTAAATCTCGGTCTTGCCGGTACAAGATCCTTTAACTTCATTCAGACGGTTGATCTTCAACTCTGAAGTGGTGGTTGCCTCTGTGAATACACCATGCCCACACACAGACAATAAGTACCAGGTGGACCACAGAGGAAGGAAGCACATTTGTAGGAGCCGTATTATCAGTTAGCTGTTTGAAACTGAAACAACATGTCAGTGAACAACAAAAGTATCTGCTCCTCTCTACTCTCTATGAAAAATGAAAATGTGTGCTAGTTACCAAGGGTGCCAACTTTCAACCAAACCCACTATAGTTTGACTCACTTTGGCAACCAAACCATTACATTTAAGTTTATACTCACAGGTTGAATTAGACTGCGTTATCAGTTTGGAGGAAGGGTCAGTGTGTTAGTCTGTGTACAAACATAAACATGCATGTCTAAGTCAGCATGTGTATCTTTTCTGTCTCTCTGTCTGTGTGTGTGTGCCTCTGTCTGTTTGGGCGTGTCTCTGTCTATGTGTGTGTGTCTCTGTCTGTTTGGGCGTGTCTCTGTCTATGTGTGTGTGTCTCTGTGAGTGCTCCTACTCTTGTCATAGATGGGTTGGGATACCACAGGATAGAGCTCGTCCAGGCTGCCGTCCTCCCCCTCCAGTTCACACTGGAAGCACAGACGCACCACGTTCATGTCCATGTCCTCGATGCTCTTGGAATGGCCCGCTGAGACACAAGCACACAGGAACAGGAAGCAGCAAACACTTTAATCCAACAGCTGACCCTTAAAGAATCATTATGTTACATCACAAAGTCAAATATGTTTGATACTAAATTTAAATGTATATTACAATCAGAAAGAGAGATGGAGTGAGGAGAGGTGTGAGCACTGGTATTGATGATTATATGTGTGTGTGTGAGTGAGAAAGAGTGAGTGAGTGAGAGAGAGACAGGGACAAGAGACAGAGAGAGTGGGTGTTGCACTCACTTTTAAAGGGGTCAATGTTTAGGCTCCGTCTCCTCTCCAGTGAGGCATCCAGCTCCTTCCTCCTGATGCACTGGACACCCAGGTTAGCAAAACTATACACACACAAGGAGTTATGAGAAGGGGGACGGATGGATACATGGACTAAACTGAGTGGTAAAGAGAAGGAAGAATGGTGAAACAGAAAGAAGCGAAGTGGTGCAGAACAGAGAGGAAGAAGGGAGTAGTAGAAGGGATGGCTACCTGTGGCATCGGTCCTTGTGAGGGTTGAAGCTGACCACACAGATCCCTGTACCCTCAGCGCAATCTTTACCCACGAGGCAGTGCGGGTGCGGGCGGTGGGGGATGTCCTTGGTCACCAAGGAGACGGTGACTCTCACCTTCTTGACATGCTGGATGGGACCATGGATCTGTGGAAGGTATGGAGGCGGAGGAAGGGAGGGGGGAGGGTGAAACAGAGGGGACGTAAGACAGTGAGTAATGCAGGAAAAAAAAGAGAGAAGAAGAGAGTGCTGGAGAGAGAAGATGGAAGGATCTGCAAAACTGACTAATTTCTGAAACTATTTCACAAGCACACCCATCAGTTCCTCGCAGTGATCATGATTGAACATGAGGATAAATGTCCCTATAACTGCCACTCAGTTCAAGTTCTGCAAAATTGTGTGTGAGTGTGTGTGTGTGTGGCAGGAGTGTGTACTGGTGTTGGGTGGTTACTTTGTGCTTGTATGTGTGAGTACGGTCTTTGTGTCTGAGGAACACTGCTGATGTGGTTGTGTATGTACATGTGCGGTGTATTCGAGAAGGTGGCGGAATGTGAGAGGGTTAATCATCCCCCTTTCAGACCACAAGACTTGAATTTTGGGGACTTTCTATTTGAGTTACATTTAAAGTCATCCCTCCAGTCCACTACTCAATGTCTCCAGGAGGCAGGAGGCACTGCCACAAAATGTGGGGGAACTCCCCTTCATTGTGGGAGAGATGGTACCTTCCGTAAACCTACCCCTATTTACACAGAAGACACACCCAACACAACAGGTAGGCCCAGAGCTATCCAGTGTATGGCCATTAGAAACATACTGTATGTCAAACTGAATATAATTATCAGTGATGTTTTAAAATCATTGTAGATGGTTTCCCCTCTAGACTAGCATACATTATAGTTTCCTCCAATAGAATTGCAGCATGGAACATGCTGTTCCACGAGTCTGACAGTATCAGCAGACAGGGATGAACCCTCCAAGCTTCTCAATCAGTTGTAGTGCATGTACAATCTTCACACATCTAAACACAATATGCATCTGAGATAAGGATGCGAACGTTTGGTTACATGTCTGACGTTACACGTCAACGAAAGCAATACAAATGAATCAGATGTAAATAGTAAATTCATGTAATTGAATGTTTTCTAATTTTATGTGATGTAACATCATTTGTGTACGTTTTGCCACTTATGAAATGCACTGCAGTATGTTCAGTAATGTGTGTGCAGCCACTAGCCAGTACCTCTACAGCAGGCAGAGTCTTTTTGGTGTCGGTGCTGGAGGTCCCCAGGATGCTGCCAGCGGAGCGGCCCTCACACTCGTAGCGGAACCTCATGCCCCTCTCCTTGGGCTCCTCCACCACCAGCAGCCTGGGCTGCTCCAGAATCCTCTCCAGCAGCGCTGTGTCACCCTGGGCCTGAGGAGCCGGCCCGACTGGGCCCCTGGAGGCCACGGAAGCAGAGGACCCACGGCCCCGTCGGAGCGCACCTGACTGAGAGGCTCCGCGGCTGGGTTGGGCTGCCATGCTGCCCCTGGAGGCACTCTGGGGCTGAGGAAAGGAGTGTGGAGCCTATAGAGAACCAGGTTAGAAACAGTGAGGTCAGGTAACATTATGACTGGCCAGGAACTGATACTTGCCCTGTCAGCAGCACTTGACACTGACATTGTAGTGAACAGAAAGTGTGTGTTTGAGTGTCCCACCACCTAATATTTTAATGCATTTGCTGAAAGTGAAAAACTATTTACTAACTTTTTTTTTTATCACAAAGACAGAAAATGAAAGAAAACAAAAAAAGTGAACAGAAATACAAACACTGCAATAGCTTCCGGCAGCTGCTGCCAAACTGGAGACCCCCTTCTCCCTCCCCTCCATTTCCGTTCAGTTTCTGGTGTGATCATCCTACTTCCTTTGCCCCCCATCTTCATCTACCCCTCTTGTCTGTACAGTCTTCCAGCTTCCTTCAACTATCTCTCTCACTCCGAGTCTTTATTCTTGATGATACAGTGTATTTTAAAGTTTAAAAGATCTCTACAGAGCCGAATACTAGCCAGTGGCCTACACAAACACATGCAAACACTTCAATAGCTTTACATATAAACAAAGCAGCCTACAACAAACAAAACACGTATTTATACACACACAATAGGCAATTATTTTAATCTTAACTCAGGAAAAGATTGTTTATAAATACCCTTTACCTACCAGCCAACTGCAAACTGAGAAACTGCAAACCAAAAGGCCTCAAGTTCGTCAGAACGAAAGAAAAACAGAGTGTGTTTTCTTTGTTATTCCTTGTCGTCTCTCACTCTAAACACACCGTCATCAGGCGACTGCCTAAGAACTACAACACCATGTGTGAGATCATTTGTTCCTGACTAGCTGGCGCTGGCTGCAGTGCGTATGCGTATGTGTGTGCACGTGCGGTCTGGGCATGCCTGGTTGTCGGGAGCACAACTAAACAAAGGCTCAAAGAATGATACTAGGAAGTCAACCTACCCTGGAGCATTCGGACCAATAGCAGAGACAGAAATGACTGAGAATGTAACCTTTCACCCTGAGAGGGTTGGGCAGGGAATGGAGGAGTGGGCAAAGTGAAAGCAGGAATCAGATTACATTTCTGCTCTGCGTTTCCCCTCTTCCTTCACAAGAGGCCACAACATGCTTTTTCCTTTTTCTTTCAATCTCTCTTTGCACAACACGTCGGTTAGCAAACTTGGTGCTCCACTGAGCTATTTCACATCACTCCACAGTCTAAAGCCCCACATGCTTAACGTTCACAGTATTTCATTCACAGCCCCAGGCGGTGTATATTCACTGTAGTACATTCTGCACATGCTCCATTCAAGACAGTGGCCATTTCCAAGCAAGAGCTCAAAGTCATATATTCACTTCATTAAGGGAAAATAAACAGAATAATAATCATAATTTTGGAATCATTTATAACTTGGGAAATCATAATATCCCAAGGTAAATAATATGCCAGGCATGCAGATAAGACCCGGTCACTAGCCTGACTGACAGAGGCTGACATTAATCCTTGATTAATGATCTACATCCAATGACCAATGATCCATCCAGATATTTCCAGCTCCCTCTCAATCTGCATCGACAGATCCACACATCTCTTCCTGGTTCTACATGACCACGTGGTTTACAGTACACAGCCTGGGTTCCTGCCTGCTACTCCCTGCCAGGACAACCAACAAGCTGCTCAACTAGAGATTACAGCCGAGCAAGCACGAAAACACTTCTTTGTAGATAGCTATCCCCTACGGAACATTGAATGTGTAGGTTGTGCAGATATTAAGTGTAGAAAGTATTTTTGAATTAAAGGAGTACGATACGATTAAATATAATTTATTGTCCCTTTGGGGAACTTTTTGGGGGGGAGGATCACAACCACTGTGTCACATTTCTATATAGAGTAGGATTAGTTATGATGCCTCTGTTTTTGACAACTTAATTAAGCTTATGTTAGAAAAGCAATGTAAGGCTAGAACAGTTTGTTTTAAAACGTAAGTGCTATTTGGTTACAAAAATTGGGAAGGACTAGCATCTGAATAAGGTTTTTGATAACATCACACAACAAAGAAGCTTCAGAGAGAGTGTGCATCTATCTGTATCAGGCTGGGTACTTACCTTGACTGGGGCTGTGCCTCGGGGCACCAGTACTGGGGGGGATGAGGAGGCGGGCTGTCTGGGCATGGTCCTGGGGGTCTGCTTTTGGTGGTCTGGAGGTGAAGGAGGTCCAGGGAGACAGGAGCCTGATGGCAGGTTATGAAAGGTCCGCTCTCTGTCCTCACTTATGACCTCCTGGATGATGTCTGAGAGGGATGAAGGGGGGGTGAGAGGAGGTTGGGATGGCAGAGAGGAAGGCAAAGGGATGAGAGGGGGATGGAAGAGAATGATAAGAGGTTGAGTAGAAGAGGAGGAGGAGGAAAGCAAAATGCAAGCAGGATGAGGTGAGGTCACAAAGCAGGTGAGCTTAAAATGCAATTTATCCGTCAGTTTAACAAAAACACTATCCTACCACATATTAATTAATATATAAACGTGCATGCATGTGTTAAGTGTATGTAGACATGATATATGGTGTTATTACTGTTTGTGCAGTAGCAGTACATTATATTCACTATACTCACCCAAGTCGTGTGCTGAAAAACAGACAAACAAATATGTAAATTAACTTCTATTAAATAAGAGACAAAAAACTGACTGTAATTACGTCTGCCTTGATATTAGCGGTAGGGAAACGTCAAGGTAGCATGTTATACTGCGAGGAGGGCTCGAGGTCCCTAGACAGGTAGTTGTTGGCTCTCAGGTCCACTGTCAAACGACAGATCATGAACGAAAAACAACGCAATGAAAGTGCTCGCGACGCCGCCATGCAGTCATGTATGGTAAATCACATCGTTCGACAGTAAACTTACTTGGGAAACACACGCTCATGTTTCTCATGACACATTCATGCAGTTTTCTTAGAAGTCGTGTATCTTGATCCCGCAGAATCGAAATTTCCCGTAAAAAAATGTCTCAACAGATCCTTCGTTCACGCGGCGCCACAAACTATTGTCGCTTCTTGCCCAATGTTAAAAGTTGATCCTTAATGGTTGTGACACCGACGTCGTCGATGGCAACGATATTGTGAGCCAAGTTCCGTATTTGTCGGAGGATTTTGACCAGCTAGATGGGTCGCGGTGGAAATCCCCTTACGTCACCGATCGGAAACCACCCCGGGCCGGTAACCACGGTAACAAAGGAATCGCAGATATTGGAGTGTTTATATTTCCATTACTTTTGTAAACAGCGGTAGCCTACGTACAACATATATTTCATTAGCATGTTCGGTAAAAAGCCTGCGCCACCGCTTGAAACCTAAATCCCTTTATGAAGCGCATTCAACCGGTGAGATCCTTACGCACACGTTGCCGTAAAATCGTCAAAAGTCGTAGTTTCAACTGTTCCATTGACTGAAATACCATGAAATAAACATAACACAATGCATCCAAGAGTGGGATACTTGTGCGCTAAAGTTAGTCAGCGATGTACTGCCATCTAGTGCTTAAGAAAGGAAATTGTCTTAAATAAATGGAAAGTGAAACCGCATGATTTAGGGGAAAACGCATCAGTAGGCAGGAGGACATTCGCTCATCCCCCTTTTCATTTGGGAATCTGATGCAATATCAGTTATCAGAATCCCAGCAGCTGAAAGGAATAATATCAGTTTTGGGTTCATGTTTTCATTGCAGGTATCCGACTGAGGACTGTACTCCTGTAACCTACCAAATCTGAGGTCTGCAAACTGAAATGGACAATGTGCAAATCTGTTACTCATCGAGCTGTTCTTAGTCTCGTCTCCAGCCACTGCACAAAGAAACAGGAGGATTTTTTTTAAATGTAGTCCTGTTCATCTGAATAAAGTTGCAAACATACTTTACAGGACAGCAAAGACCAGGGGCCACTATCCTAAGCTATACTTTAAGTCAAATAATGTTAAAATATGTAACCCCTCCCTCATAACTAAACAGACTGAAAGCTGTTGGTCAACCCTTAATTCCTCCCTGGTAAACTTAGCCCACAGAGCAGGTCTGTGGTTCCTCTTGCCTGGAGTGTGAATGCAGGACATTTCCAAAGCAGGGAATGAAAGACAGCAATTGAACTACTGCTTGACAGTTTGAGATCAGTGTTATTAACATTACAAGCTCAGATTCTGTACAGTTTCAGGACATACAAAAAAAAATTTGACTGAAAAACAGAAACAAAATCAAGTCATCATTATCAATAATATTAATATATATTTATATTAATACCTACAAGGCTGTTTTTTTGTGTTTTTTTTGCTCAAGTTGGGAACAACAACCATTTGTTTAAAAAAAGATTCGGGTATTAATCACTGTATTGAGTAGCGACTGGACAGGGCCCATCTTGGTTCCGTTCAGCCGCCATCTTGGATCAGGACCCTTCCAGTTGCCTCCTCCTGCACTACACCCCAGTTACCAGGTAAACCATGACACAGCTTGCTCACACATGGAATGACAGAAAATAAATTCACAAGTAATCCACAGACAGAGCAAAGCTGCACTTGGCCTCTTTTTCTTCCTGTACTTTTAAAAATACAAAGAGATATGTACTGTCAGCCAACCCCCCCCCCCCCCCACACACACCTCCTTACTCACAGCCCCCCCCCCCCCCCCCCCCACAGATACCCAATCTAAATTATATATAACAGTATACATCACATCGTTGTGTTACTTCACTTGAACTGCAAAACAGAGGAGAGGAGGAGGGAGGGGGTTGAGAAATGAGACAAGGTAAGTCTACATTAAATATGATTTGCAGCGGGTCCCCACTTCAAAATCAAGGAGAAAGTTGAACCGAAATAATAATATATTTTTTAAGCGGCGTCCATGACAGATTTACGATGACTCCTTTTCTTGGCAGATGATTGGGCGTTTTGGACTCTGCCTGGGTCTCCACGAGTCTTCCACGCCCCAGGAGCAAGGGCAAGTGGGGGGGAGGGGGGTTCAGGGTTCATGGTGTAGGGACCTTGGTGGGGGCGGGGGGGTGGTGGATAACTTGGTCTCTGTTAATCATTCTTCTTCTCTCCATCTGGTTTGTCTGTGACAGCGGCGATGGCAGGGGTGTCTGTTACCGCGGCGACCTCCCCCTCCGCCGTGCTGTCCTTAGACGGGTCCACACCGCTGGTGCCAAACTCGTTGACCCGGTTGGGGTCAACCCGGTAAATCCAACGCTGGTACAGGTAGACGAAGAACACCACATCTAGGAGGTGGACAGACAGGGAGAATATTATGGGATGTGTGGTACAGATGTAGGAATGAGCCAAGATGAGAAGAGTAGGAGGACAGAGTAGATCAGAGCTGAAGACCCACCATCTCTGAGGCATCCTATCCTGTACATCATGGGCATCTTGATGACGAAGGCAAACAGGTCGTCTATGAAGGTGTTGAGGGCCTTGTAGGTGAGCATCCTCCATGGGAGGTGGGCCACAGACTTCATCTTGTAGTTGATGAACAGCTGCGGCGTCATGGTGATGAAGCCTGGAGCCAATCAAATGAGCAAGACACAGGAAACGAGATGAGGTTAACAACTCAGCATGTAGATAACATCTGGGAAGCAGGAACAGAAACAATGTGGACACTTGGATTAGTGGACTTTGTCCTGGTCTGCTCAAGACCAGCGCCCTCGTTCAGATGGATAGATAAGGGCGGGGCCTTGTGAATGATAATAGACTGGATATATACAGACACCAGAGGTTGTCAAATGGTTGATCAATAGGCTACAGACTGCTGCTTTTGTGTTAGACCGATCTAATCAATTAACGGGTGGAAAAATACGAGTCAGTCTTAAACAACTGCATGATGTTTGATGATTTGATTGAGGCCTCAAAACATCACTATTGAGAAGAAAAAAATAAAGGATTTTCTTAACCATTATCTGAGCTTGACTGATCTGCAAAAATCAAAAACCAATACGTTTCCAACTAGATCTCAATCCCACACACCCGACTCAAAGCAGACAGAAGCCTGTTTTTAAAGGACCTGGGAGCCTATTTAAACCAGGTTATGGAGTATTTGAAAGGATTTGTTGAATCGAGGATTGAGCGCTGTGTGAGTCAGCGACTCACCGAAGGTCAGGAGGAAGCCATAGAGCATGCTGAGCACCCAGGAGTACCAGCCTTTGTGCTCTACATAGAGCAGACTGTAGATGGCATAGCAGCCGAACAGAGGATAGAGCAGCCACGATAGGTACTTGAAGGCCATCTGAAACGGGGGGGGGGGGGGGGGGATGATGAAAGAAAGGGGAGGAGAGCAGAGGAGCGGAGAAAGAAACAATTAGTACATGTAGATGAATCCAAGCCGTTCAGTCAGATGTCTCCTCTGGTTCAATAAGGGGTGGAGTTGGGGCGTCTAGCAGGTGCCGGGGTGTGACTTACATCGTCGTAGATTTTGGTTGAAGACTTGATGTACGTGGACTTGTCTTGGAATACTAAACGTGGAATGACCCCTGCAATCTTGTTCTCTCTGTCCAGCTGGGGAGAGATTACAGACAGAATCAACACAGTACAGGTGTCACAGTTCTGACCTTAATCCACCATGACCTCACAATCTTTGACCCCTGGCCCTGGCTTGATTCTGAAGCACCCACACTGACCCGCTGAGGATTCCACCATCACCCTTTGACCCCTTAGGAAACCCACCTTGACATCCATGACCTTCGTGATCTTCCAGAAGTCGATGAGCAGGCCGATGAACACGCTGACCTGCACCACAAAGTTGGTCTCATTGTCCAGGATGTAGAGCAGCACCACCAGGGACTGGAACACCCCAAAGATGATGGAGCGCACAGACAGACCCTCCAGGGACTGACGGCTGTTCCAGAACTGGATGTCTGAGATGGACAGGAGGAGGAGAAAGAGACAGACGCGGGATAAACGAGAGAAGAGGAGACATGAGGATATCTCCGGGACTGTTTCTCACACCACAAGACCCCCTCCGTACGGACACCACCAGAAACAGTCAGACAAACTCACCATTCTTGAAGGCCAGGAACTCAAAGATGCTGTGTACGATGGAGACCACAATGGTGACACCCAGCAGGTAAGGGTTAGTCTCCAGCAGAGCCACCTACACACACACACACACTTCCTTAGTGACCGTTACTGTAGAAACCGCATGGATCCTAGATTATAAATACAGCCTAGCAAGGAGATATGCAACAATCACCAGGCAATCACTTAGTGGCTTGCAACAACACATGTTATTTCATCATGGATGCCATCCTGTATTAATTCACCAAATAAAAACAACAATAAATGATTAAAGCTTGTCAGATGTGAAGTAAAGTGGAGGACAGGGGAGACTGACAGCTCAGCACTCTTGGACTCCCTCAACTACAACATCCAACCCCCCTAGATCCCCTTTGACCCCTGACCTTGACGGAGTCCTGGTCCTCATCAGACTGCTCGTAGGTATCCTCGGGCAGGAAGTTCCAGGGTGAGCGTGCGTTCTGCGCGGCGTACAGCTGCCAGCGCCACAAGGAGAGCGGGCAGTATGCCAGCCGGAGGGGCAGGGCCTGCTGCGTGTCGTTAATGGGGTAGTAGTCCTTCTGCAGGTTCCAGTAGTCGTTGAAGTAAACAATTGGGTAGTAGTCACCACTCACAGCATCAAACTTCACATCTGTATAAGGGTTGGCGTAAAAAGCAACTTTAGGGGCACACAGTGTCCAAGCCCTGAAACAAGCCCTTTGACGCACTACCGTTTTACTGTTATGTGGGACACTTTTTGCAGTCTTGAATGCAAATTCCCATCAACCAAAATGTGACACAAAATACTTTATTATTTTTGGTACCCCTCCAAATGAGGGTTTGATATTTACATTTAGCAGACGCTCTTATCCAGAGCGACTTGCAGTAAGTACAGGGACATTCCCCCGAGGCAAGTAGGGTGAAGTGCCTTGCCAACACAACGTCATTTGGCACGGCCAGGAACTCGAACCGGCGACCTTCTGATTACTAGCCCGATTCTCTAACCACTCAGCCACCTGACTCCCTTGATATGACCCAATGAGGTGTGTAGGGGTGGTAAGGAAGAGCTTACGTTGGTCAAGGGGAGGGGGGACTGAGCCCTTGACCCATGCCGTGTGGTCGTCCACCATGTTGATGGTCAGGTTGGGGTGCCAGTGGGAGATGACCTCTACTGGACCGTGGCTCTCGGCTCTCTGTGGTGGGGTGGAAGGGGGGGGGGGAGAAGAAAGGGAAAGTGGAAGGGGAGGGGAAGACAAACAGAAAGAGGGAGGGGGAAAAGGGAGAAAGGGAAACAGAAAGTGAAAGACATGGAGGGGCAGCCAGAAATCAAAACAAAGAGGAACAGATGTTACAAGAAACCTTACCCACACAACTCTGCATCATCACATACATGTTTATACAGCTAGCTAACCAGGTGTGCTCTGTGTGGCCCAGTACTAGATCAGCCCCTAGTTGCTATAGCAGGCCTAGGTGGTGATGAGTGGGGTATAGTAACAGATATGGAACAATGCCAGATGTCCGACCTTGATAATCTCCGGATCAGCCTCAGTTTCCCCCGTCAACAGGTTCTTGGTCTTCATGAACTTCCTTCGCTTGAACTTGTTCAACACTGTCAGGGTTAAAGGTAGAAATTAGAGTTGGTTCTGGTGATCCAATGAGTTTGATATCAGTTGTTTGATGGAGATAATCTGTGTGTGTCTGTGAGTGATGCTGAGAGGGAGAAGTGTGAGAGCAGAGCAAACGTTGGCTTCTTACTCCGTGTGGAATGAACCGTGGCCAGCCTGCGGTACTGTCCCTTGCGTTTGGGGTCTGGGTGGAACCCACTCTTGGTGAAATACACATGTATGTAGAGGGAACCATTCATCTGTACCGACTGTTGCACAGCAGACAAGAAAAAGAGGGACACCGATGAGAAAAGACTCTCGCTACACTTTATTCAACTTAAATTTTTTTTTAATACCAGCTGTCACCTTGTATTCTTTTTGACTCCTCTCCTGTATCTCCCTCCCTCCCCCTCACTCAATTCCTCCCACCATTACCCCTTTCCTGTCCTCCACAACCCCCCGTCCGTCCGTCCGTATTGTAGCATCCTCCTCCTCACCTCGGGGATGTCCAGGTCCCTGTAGTGCTCGTAGCACCCATCCCCGTCCTCTCCCATGTTCCAGTCTCCATAGATCAGGTCTCTGTGGAACCAGAACAGGGCCTCTGTGTTGTTGAAGTCGGAGAAAACCTCATCCTGTGAGATGTACACATACAGGTCCTGGAGGGGGGTGAGAGGAGAGAAGTATAGAGAGAGGGGGGAGACAGTGCGAGGCAGGAAGGAAAAGGGAGAGACGGAGGTGGGGACCGAGAAAAGGAGGAAGAAAAAAAGAAAACAGTGAAGCTGTCATTTCTTTGACTCATGACATTTGGCATGAAATCCACAGTGAATAACAATACCAGTTCCTTAGCAACAGTCATTGTGTTTAACCCGTCCTGAAGCTAACAAGAATGAAAATCCATATCTGCTTCTTTCTGAGCAGCATCATATGGAATGTGTCGGAAAAATCGATACATTCCCTTTCAAATCTACAGGGAATTTTAAAAGCAAGTTGCTGTTAGGAACCCGTTTGCTGTGATGTACAAGAGGGGAGGAGGACGTGTTGTTGCAGGCTGCAGTACCATGAGGCTCTCCTTGGGGAACAGGTTGCGGCTGGGTACCCGCGGTGCCCCTGCAGGGGTACTGGGGTCTGGGGTGGCTGGCCCTCGACGGAACCAGCTGCTGATGGCCCAGATAATGAAAATCCTGGAGACCGAAAAACAGAGGAGGAGAGAGGTATGGAGAGAATGGAAGAAATTAGGGGGACAACTTATAGACAAGAGAAACTGGACTAAATGACCGAGCAGATACAACAGGGAGAAGTGAAGGGACAGAAGATGCTGAGGCCAGGTCAGAATGCCAACACAGGGACCAAGAACACCATTCCTGAGGTCAGTTTGTTTGGAGTTTAAGGTGTTGGCTCACTCTTCTCTAGAGGAAGTGGCCTCTAAGACAGGATCTGACTCTCTAGACACTCATTAATGAAGCAGGGACAACACTTTATTAACCTCCTCCCCCCTCAGGGAACTAACAGCACCCTGGGGGGTCTTTAAGGAGCTTGTGCACTAGTTCTGACTGGTGGAAGCTCCAATACAAACACCTCTCTGCTCTTGCTCTCAAACAAACACAGGCACAATAACCAAACAGCTCAGAGTCAAACAACTACAGACAACTTCAGCTTGACCTCAGGGTGATTTCCACTACGATCAATAAGACTCTTTTTTGTAATTGATCCTATAATTCAGCCTGAGCCATGGTGTTGGACATCAGACAACCTGTCTTTCTCATCCTAAACCCTTATATACACACACACTGTGCACCTCTTCAGTATCACAATGGTACCAGACTCCATGTTCATTATTTGCCCTGTGACAGCTCCAACCCTGACCCCAAGCCAGAGGTCTTCAGAGGGACACAGCAGCTTACAGCAGCGATTAGACCTGTCACACTGACCACGACTGAGGTCAGAAGGGAGGCTTATAAACTAGTCACAATACCATGCTACTTCTCTCCAATAAGAATAAGCCCCCCCGCCCCACGACGAGCCCAAAGGGCATCACCCATTGATGACAAATCCACACTGTGTGCGTGTAATGAGTGTGTGTGTACAGAGTGTGTGAGCCAGGGGTGTGTCCTACCTGAAGAGAACTCCTTTGATGACCTGCCATGCGTTGGGAGGGGGCTGTGGGGGCTGCTGCTGAGGGTCCTGAGCGTTCTCAGCAGTCTGTACAGCCTGGCCGTCCGCTGCTGCACCATTACTGCTCACCTGCACACACACACACACACACACACACACACAGTTAAGTAGCCACCCTGTCTGAAGAGGTGATGTCCACGATCAAAACACAAGCAATTTAACAAAACAAATGCAGACGCAGTATCTTAAGCATAGTTTTCATGAAGCTATGTAATATAATTACAATGATATTGTATTGTTATGATATTATAAACAAGGTTACATTTCTTTAGAGGTGGAGGCAAGTCTCTTCGTTTTCACTGGTCACATTGACCACTCAAATACTGAGTAGTTGTGTTGTATAGGAAGACTGATTAGAGGGGAGAGGAATCATGGGAGGAAAATATTGCAAAATCACAAACAGGCAAGAGGCCTGTCATTGGGCAGTAGTCATCTGAGACAAACCCCAGACAATCACAGGCAGACAGGTTCTTAGCGTTCCAACTGAGGCACAAAATAAGAACCCATGCCAAGTCATGAGGCTGCTCCCCATATCTCAACATCACATCTTCCCTCAATGTCACCAACATACTGCCGGTACAGCCCTAAGGGACAAAACAGCCCACAGAAGGCAGGTCTCAGCCAACACGCCGATAATCATCACCACTCTTTATAGTGGACGGGTCTTGGCCTATATCATCTATCTGATTCAAGCCCATGGCTACTGCCATGTCTGCGCTGAGGACCACCATCTGTATAGGGGCAAACACATGTCAGTCTTATTTTGTTAGCCGAGCCAAAAGATTTCATTATCTCTAGCAGATGCCCATTCTTTTGAGTGGGATAGATAAGATTTAGTCCATGGACAAAGAGCAGTGACAACCACAAATCCAAGCAAGGTTGTTATCTGATTTAGCCTACCTTGAGATAATCATTAGCCTACACTTCAATTCCCCAACTATGATTAACCTCGTGCTGCCTTTGGGTCACATGACCCAAAGGTTCATAACGAACCATCGTTGTGTTTACCCAATTTTACCCAATACAAAAACTTTTTTTTTTTCTTTTTACCTTTGCAATGTGGGGGGTCTGAGACAGGCCAACGGTTAAAAGAAAATGCTTCACTTTGTTTTTTTATGAGGTAAATTTGTCGCAATACGACGGTGGGTCACAATGACTGATGGGTCAGAATGACCCGAAGATAACACAAGGGTTAACATTTAACTAACCAACAACTGGTCACATAATTCACTGCTTCCGTGTGGTTTGCTTTTGAGGGGCAAGTCATTCCAGTCTGTCAATGTTTTACTGTATAACAGTGCAAAAGGGAAATTGAGAAAATATTGGATGAGAGATAAAGGGGGTAACAGAAAAAAACGAGGGAATGGTGTTATTGAGAGAAAAAATGAATAGGGTGATTAAAGGAAGGGAAAAACAGCTGTGGTTCCATTGCTCAAGCAGTCAAACTCATTTTCTAGAGTGACAGTATCTGATTCAAGGCGTGACTGGTTTCTCTGGAGATGACAGCATTGGATTTCGATAGGCGTCTCTGCATTATGAGTATATTATGTTGGAGAGACGTAGGAGGTCTGTGCGAGCCAGAGACAATGTATTGGCGCTGGGGGTGACAACTGAGGACTCCCGTTTCTCATGCGAAATCGTGTAGAGACATCTGTCAAGGCACAGTTTATTGAGACAAAGCAAGAGAGCTGTCAAGTCCATATGTGCGGCCTAAGATGTTCACACCTGTAGAGTCCTGGACGTAAAGGTAACCACACTAGCATGAAAGGATGGAAATGTGTAATAAGTATAAAACGGGATGAAGGCGCATTGAGCCATTTAGCTAAGCTGACATTGAGTGCGTATTTGACACTCAAAGGCCAAACATAGCTGCTATTTATTTTGAATATTAAGCCAGGACAACAACAAACACGTTACACTGAGAAAACCTCGACTGAATAGCTGAGAGACTGCCCCCTGGTTACCTACAACCTTACGTTAACACTTACCAGCTTATGTAAAGTTAACTGGATAGCAAGTAGCTAGGCTACCTACCTACTTGGCTAAACTAGCATCTTAATCACTGCTCTGAATGACCATCCATTTCCATACAAGTCAACAGATAAGGTTAGCTAGCTAAAGTATTCAGTTAAGTGGCTGCATGCATAAGATTTGTAAAAATAAACGACTAGTCAGATTACGGACTAGCGACATGACATTATTGACAACTACATTTTCCCCGTTGACAGAACAGGCCGGCTAGTTAGCTTGTTCACCATGCTAGCTAACGTTAGCAACTCAAATTAACCACGCTGTTAGTGCGGAGACGATACCGAATGATACTAGCTAGCTAACAAGCTAACCCAAGCACAGCATCATTAAGCTAGTCAGGTGCCTACTTATCAAGATGATATAACATTGCATACATTCCCTTCACATCAAACTAGAGTATATGCTAATAAATATTTTGCAGAGACACGTATAGCCAATTAGCAGATTCAGCTGGGTAGCCAAATCTCTCAACAACGCATCGTGAAAGGCAGGGGGTCGTTTTAAAACCGACCGGCAATTGACAACGTCACTCTCATGGCTCTTGTGAATAATCGTCCACGCAGTTAAGTACCTGTCCTGTCACTCT
The DNA here is from genome assembly GCF_963692335.1 of Osmerus eperlanus. Classification (NCBI taxonomy): domain Eukaryota; kingdom Metazoa; phylum Chordata; class Actinopteri; order Osmeriformes; family Osmeridae; genus Osmerus; species Osmerus eperlanus. The sequence continues at coordinate 7,899,061 of NC_085028.1, forward strand.
CGGTTTTTGGATTTTACGACACGCCTCTGTCATATTTGTCAAGAATGGAAGACCGTCAAATAATTTCATTCATATTTTTTTTACCTCGCCGTTGCTGACGGTGGTTTGCGGAGTTGCCTCTGTCTCCTGCGTCGCCATCTTCCCCGTCTCTGTCGCACACTGCTGGCAGAGAATCGCACTCCTCGCGTTAGCTCAGCTACAATAGGCTATAGGTGTGACGTGTGCTTGTATAGGGGCAGAACAGATTATTTTTCCCTTCCCTACCCCCTTTTTTAACGTACAGGTAGCCGGGACTGTAAAGTCAGTTTTTATCAGTGATATACCTGCATTGGTGTCAGTATACCGACTGGTTTTGGCATATTCTATATATTTCCTTGTCCCGTGAAAAAAATCTACCTCTTTGGCCAATTCAAATGTCAGGCTATTGGACCAGTGACTGTCCAGTACCTGTGTTTTCTAATCAACACAACTTCATTTGTTATACTGGCAAAAGGCGTTTAATTATGCACAAGATATCATTACACATTATGGCACATAAACACCAGCACCTTTTTATGTTTTCAATGGTTTGCAATAAAAAGTAAATCACAATAGCCTGTCAGTACTGATCAGAGAAAATGACAAAAACCTTGAATAATTTGCTTAAGAATTTCACGTTTCTCTTCTAAGCATCACACCCTCATGTGGGTGACTACACATGACGGATCACATGCTGTCATCTGCCAGTCCTTCTGAAGCAGCCACGAGTCCTACAACAACAGAGTCTATTAGAGAAGCCTGGGTGGAGGATAAAAGGCATGTAATTGTGTTGGAAGAGTGCATTGTTGCCAGCAAAAATGAACTGTCTATGAAAGGGATGCTGTCGATATGGACAGACGTGTTTGAATTATTCATACATGCAACCTTCATTACTTCCATCCTTCCACAAAGAAATCACTGAGTTGACATGACTTTGTTTGATAAAAAGAACCAAATACTAGCTTTGACAAATACAATCATGTCAGATCTGTGATGACAAAAAGTAGGGGAGATTAAAAGTATACAGACAGTCCACAAAGCCTCATCAGTGCTCAGGCATTTAAGTAGGAGTGTGAAAAAGTTGATTGAGATGTATGCTGGAAAATTGGAATGAGTAAATATTGAGAGGTAACAAAATGGTTTTCTATTTCCCTCGGACACAGGAGAAGACACAGATGTTGTCTAAACACACTTATACCTTCTCAGCACCAATTCAGTCAGCATTTGTACCCTCATACCACATTGCTAGGACAGAGAGAATTCTCAAACTGGATGGAGTTTCCTCTATATTTACAATAAAAGAAACATTTGGTTGTAGTAAGAATTGGGAAGAAATGCACAAAACCAGAAGTCAAGAACCAAGACAAAACACTAAGTTAGTGCAAACTAATTGAGAATGTCTTTCTTCATCCTCTCCTTCATAAGAACAAGAGGAACCACAGGGTTATTCACTCAAAATACAAGTCATTCTTTAAATAAAAGTCAAAGACAATGTTATAACAAGGCATATTGGATGCATGTACCTGTTTGACATGAATCAATATCAAACATCTCCCATTAGAACTACCCTTAGCAACATAGTTCTTTATATTTGTTTAAAAAAAAAATCCTGTAGCCTATGAGTATGACCTATGAAACTGTTCTATACAATCATCTTTGTACACAAAAAATATATAGAAATGATCGCTTAAATATCTGAACAGATGTGGTACAGAGTTAGTGTTTTACGGCCATCTTGGGAGATACCTGCTCCAATTACAGACAAACGTTACTGAGGGGAGGAGATGGGTGCAGGGTGCAGTGGAAGTGTGAAGACATTCCTCACACTTCCTGATGACGAGGTCACATGCAACATTGAATAGATTATATCATAAACGCTGTCGATAGATGCTACAAGAACTTTTCTACACTCAGTCAAGGCTCCCCATGTTTTGCTTTCTCTACAATTTTATTTATACAAAACAATGGAAGAGATGTGTGCTGGACTGTTTCCTATTTTTAGTCCACGTGATGCTTTAGAGATGACGCAAAACGCAGCGCTGCCTTAAACCTTTTCCAATCAGAACCAGTGCAAAACCAAACAAATATAAAATAGTGACACTCAGGTGTCCCTCGCTTCTGGTTAGTGGCTGGACAGAGGCCAAAGTGGAACCTTTCAGATGGGCCCCTTGAAATTATGACATCATCATCATCATCATAGTCCTACATCTCATCCAGTCCATAGTCCTCCTCTGGGAAGTCTCCTGTGGTAACCGTCAGGGGTTTGACAAAGGCGCCATACTTGTTCTCACACTCAAAGTAGCGTTTGCCGTTCACACTGTTAAGGAGGGAGGGAGACAAGAGGGGAAAGAAATCAGGAGTCAGTTCTCAACGAAAGGAGAAAGCCTTTAATAAACACCTTGCCAGATTCAAGCTTATTCCCAGAGGTAGAACTCGAAATTCATGTGGTTACTCTAGACTCCTACCACATTGGACTATATTATGAGGTTATAACGACCTCACAGTGACAGATCATCTCTCACCATCCATCGTGTTTCCCCAGTGGCTCGTCGTACTTCACTCCAACCCAATGGCCTGGCTTGAAGTCTGCCGTACCTGCAAGTCAGAGGGCTGAGTCATTATGCACCTGACACTGGCGGAGCATGACTCCAGGCGCTTAAATACAGCTAATAAACACTATTGTTTATATAACTGATAAATTTACATTTACATTTAGTCATTTAGCAGACGCTCTTATCCAGAGCGACTTACAGTAAGTACAGGGACATTCCCCCGAGGCAAGTAGGGTGAAGTGCCTTGCCCAAGGACACAACGTCAGTTGGCATGACCGGGAATCGAACTGGCAACCTTCGGATTACTAGCCCGATTCCCTCACCGCTCAGCCACCTGACTAAATAGACTTAAGCTATTCCATTATAAATATTTAGTTAGTGGCAAACAAGGCCAGTGTACATGCAAAAACTAGTAGAAATAGCTTAGCTGTTTCATTACATTGGTCAGTAGGTATTGTGTATAATACAGTTTTTATTTTATTATTATATTATCTTTTATTGTTATTATTGTCCGCTACTATCTATTTGATTATTCAAACTACACTGTTGTAGGTAGCTCAGCGGCACAAAGCTTTTCATTGTACTTGTATATCCTGTAACTATGACAATAAACTTGAATTTAATTGAAATACAAATACCATTGTGCGGACACAAAGGCTTGTCTAATACAGTGAAAGTCGTGTCAGCCAAACAGGCCTCTAAAGCCTAAATCCTAGTGCTGGGAAAAGGACATAAGCTGCAACCTCACTCACCAACATACATAACCGTGCCAATCTTAGTGGGTTGCCCAACAACCTTCACTTGACAGCGGTTTCCGACGGTGATGGCAGCAGCGGCCGCCTTCTCCTCCTCCTCGAGAGCGGCAAGCTCGGCCTCCTTCTTTGCAGTCTCTTCCTCGTTGAAACGTCCGACTCTCTGCTTCTTCATGAACGACCTCACGGAATCTGAGAAAGAGGAAGATGGTGATCATCCATCATAATGACTTTTCCAGTATCACATCTAGGATGAGAGTCTGAGCAAATGTTAGGGTTATATGATACTATAAGCGAAAGCTTAGCCAGGCTAATTCGATATAGGAGCTAAAGTGCATGGACCAAACTCGGCTTTTGGGGCGCAATTATAATCATTCTACTACCATTATTGGTTTTTATCCTTGAAAGACCATGCACCTTTAGGTTAAAGCTGGCCTTAACCTTGCGCCTGATAAACAGGAAGTATCACACAAGAGTCAGCACATAGGGAGTACCACTGAGGCTCAGATAACCTCAAGTTAACGTGTTAGAGTGTTTCAGTGCCACAGAGTGCCTGATGTAAACACAGGAATTCCCAGGCCTGCCACAGCTATGATGGAGGGATGGTAGTGAGTGTGAAGCTGCTGTACCTGTTCTCTTCTCATACGCGTCATCTGTGATCTCAAACTTCTCCACCTTGGACAGGTCACTGTACTCTCCAATCTGAGCTCCACTCCGATCAATCACCTGCAGGCACAATCAGTCAACCATCATAATCCCCACCGCCATCATCAGCACCACCATCATTATTGCCACCATCCTCAAGATAGCTGAGTTTCATAAACACCATTACTACATGTTAGTCTCTTTGACCATCATCATTATGATATTTTATAAACATTATCAATACAGGTGCGTCTCTTCACCATGATCAATCTTTTAGCTCCGCACAGCAAGGTTCATCAGGGTCAGCACCATGGAAAGCTGTGAGCACAACTGAAGCTTGACTGTTGTCTAGGTATCTACATCTATTGTCCTAAATAAATGTCTGTGTTTAGCCAGATCAGGCTGGTTTGGCCAGGCATCCCGGCAGCGTCATTAAAATGCTACAGAAACAGACTGGAGTTCAAAGAGTGCCAAGTCATGCAGTGGTCAGCGTTACTCAAAGGCCCTCAGACCAGCGGTGGACTGAGAAACCACCCCATCAGTGTGAACATGACTGTATGCTTCAGTTCAATAACGGATCCAGTGATGTATAGGAAATATAGAGCAAATAGTAGGTGTTTGCCCAAGATTAGGTTAAGTCTGTTTGTGTGTATAGGACACATGCAACAAGCTCTGACCTGTCTTTATTTGCATGGGCTACTTACATGTATTCTGCAGTCATCGTCCACAGCATAAGAGCCAAGCAGAGCCTCGTTGTTGTCCAGCTTCTGCAGGAACTTGTCTGAGGTGCTGAAGAGCTGGAGATCCATACCAGCTGCAGGAGTCCCAACCACCATCTCCAACTTACTCTAGACAAGACAAAACACACACACCTAGCTCATCAGATATATAGAAAAGAAACATCATCATTGACTAATCTTCCGAGTCTAGGCAGAGCCATCATCATTATACCGTGTGGTATGCTTTACTGCATTCCAGTGGGACTACATTGATGAACCACACCTATGTAACACCGAGAACAGGATGCGGTATCATACTCGATGTGCGTAGCTCATTAACTTTGAGGCAAAATATGTAAAACGACATTCGCTTGATATTTAGTTTGTTTAACCCTTGTGTTATCTTCGGGTCATTCTGACCCATCAGTCATTGTGACCCACCGTCGTATTGCGACAGATTTACCGCATACAAAGACAAAGTGAAGCATTTTCTTTTAACCGTTGGGCTGTCTCAGACCCCCCACATTGCAAAGGTTAAAAGAAAATTATTTTAATTTGTTTTTGTATTGGGTAAAATTGGGTAAACACAACGATGGTTCGTTATGAACCTTTGGGTCATGTGACCCGAAGGCAGCACAAGGGTTAAAGGTTAGCTAGCTAGTAGCCTAACTGTTACCTTGAACTCTGCAATGGTGATTCCCCTGTTGAATCTACGATTCGACTCAAACGAGCTCAGGGTGCTGGTCAGCCTCACCGCCACCGTAGGATTGGTGACTACTGTCACTCCACAGTCCATTTTTTACTTTGGTTTAGAGACTAGTGAAAAACAACTGCGGGGAAATAGACACATAATAAAGATGTAACTATCGATACATGTAAGCTAGCACAAGATACACTGCCAAATATGGGGTTAGCCGGCGGTGCAAGTGTGCGTACGTTGTCACATGAGGTTAGAGTCCGCGCGCTAGCTAGGCTAGTCATTCATGCATTTTTTACTCACCAATGTTACTTTTGTTGTTCTGCTTAGAACTATTGAACCCCTTGGCAATACAAGTAATCTAATTTGACTTCTCTTAATACTTGTAAATCGTTCACCGGATCATGTGCGGTCAATTCAATGAAGAGATGGAAGGAATCAAAACGGTAGTCTTGTCGGCGGTTGTTTTGTTCCCGGGGATGAACGTCGACACAGATTCCTGCTACGCCCAGTTCTGGAACTTTCTACACGCCCACAAGCTCAAATGACCAGTCACGGTCATATAAAAACGTAGGGTGGGGAATTGTGTTAGCCAATGAGTATCACATTTCTTGACGTAAACGTGCTTACGTACCTCAGTGAATCATGTTGATGGGGAACCGCGCGGGGCTTTGGGCCACGCCTAGTCTCTAAGAATTGAGAAAGGGATGACAGCAAGAGTGAGCTACATTGTAACCACACCGTGGCGCTACAGTGTTATGAAAGCTGACGGTGTAGAATTGCTTTTGGAGAAATAATGGGCTTAATTTGTGTCAACATAATTATTATTCAAATACGCTTAAGTATAATAATTGACGAAACAATTCATTGTACACTACATTTCACAGGAGCCATGCTAAATATTACATTTTCTAAAAGTGTAAGCCTAATTAAATAAAGCAGCCAGAAAGGAGCAGACTTACCAATTGCTTACATTTTGTGTAGGTGATTTTCGAGTTAATATCCACGGGACATCACTGAAGATTGAGCGACACGTAGCATGTCTGGACAAGAGCAAATTACAGAGATGAGTGTGTGTGTGTTGGGGGGAGGGGGGTAAATCCACCAGCCAGAAGAGTAAGGGGGTAAGGGTATGGGGGAGGTTTACATTCCAGGTAGAGGTTGAAATGGAGGCGTTTGAGCTCCACTTCACCTCACCTGGTCTTGTCTGAGCATCCATTAGGTCACATCGCTGACTTTGTCTCATCCTGCCTCTCTTTATCTCACTCTCGTTTTCACTCACTCTTTCTCTCTCTGACACACACTGAAAGAAAAAGTCTGTTGAATTTACATAAATGAAGTATGTACATTGGTTGCACGCAATAAAATCATGTTTAGCCAACATGAATCTTTCATTGGAATATACTGAACAATTTTACATCAGACACACATGGTTTAATTACACAATTTAAACCCAAAGATTTCATGTTCAATTAACAATAAAATCATGTTTTGCCAACATGAATCTTTAATTGGAATATACTTATTCCATACTTATTAATTATATATTTGTAAAACGATTGTATTACGCAATTTAAACCCAAAGTTTTCATGTTCAACAAATTTAAGCTGGTTATGTATTTTTTATGCTAGGGCCATAATCAATGTATTTTTCATGTTTAATGTACTATATTTATTCAGAATTTGTTAAATTGACATCTCTACTTGAAGTATGAATTTAGTGGTATGGTATGAACATCAATATCATATCAGTTCAACAATTAACACAATATTCCTTAAATGTCTACAAAATAAGCACCAGGACACACTGAACAGATTTTAAGTGTCTTTGCACTTTTTATTTTGCGGAACTGCAAACTGCAAAATAAATGGGTTCTTCAATGCACTATAGAATTTTTAAATGTGCCACTGCAGGTAGCTCAACAAAAAAAATCAAACAAGGTCGTTCTACATCCCTACACATTTCAGATGGATTTATTGGTATGGTATGAACATCACTATTATATCAGTTAAACAATACACAAAATTCCTTAAATGTTTACAAAATAAGCAGGACACACTGAAGAGATGTTCAGTGCCTTTGAACTTTGGGGAATCGCAAAATAAATGTTTTTTTCAATGCACTATATAGAACATTTAAATGCTGCATCATGTGAGTAAACCCAGACTTCAAAGTACAATTTTAAGGCTTATTTAATATGAACACACCGTGACATAAGGAAACCATAAACAAACACAGAGGGGTACCACAGCAGGATAAAGAGGTCATCTCGGAGTATTAAAGAGCAGTAGAGCTGTTAGGATGTTAGATGTTAGAGAGTAAAGGTGTTGGACTGCAAGAGGAGTTTTATGAAATTCTAATGTGAAACAGGTACATCTTTTATGCTTTGTACAGTAGTTATAATGTCTCTGCACTATGTCTGTGTTTATGAGTGCGCGTGTGAGTGCTAATCAATTTGTTGTTGTCACTGTCTTGAGTAATAATATGGACTTGTTGGTTTTAAATGTGCCACTTCAGGTAGCTCAAACAAAACAAAACTTGAATAATGAAAAAAAAGTGTGATGTACAGAGCATACAAAACGGAAGAAAAAGGAATTCAAACGTCGGTCTCAAAGAGTTTGATTTTTAGAGCTTGTGCCCTCTTGGAAAGCGTGCTTCCTTCCAACTCCATGATAACTTTTTGTATCACCTCAAAGGTGTACCTCAGTTGAGCAGGGTAGTCCAGATTCAAGTTGTACATAAGACCAAACAGCATGGCAGTTGCACATGCCACACTTGGTAGCTCCTGCAACACTGCTTGACTTTCAAGGACAATCCCGACGTCTGCCACTTCACCCGAGTCACTGATGGTAAAGATTCCCACTGTGGTTTCCTCAATGCCCTCCTGGATGGCAGATCTGTCTGCAGTCTGGAGAGGAAACAATAGTCTTTGTTTTATTTGGAATATGCACATTGGTCTGAAATGGTGTCACATTTTTGGTTTCAGTTCTAATATTCACACAAGATGGTTATAATAAAAAATATTATAATAAACTTCTCACGGTAAACTGAATGCATCCCATTTCTGCTCTCAACAATACATCAGTTTGACTTACCACATACTCCCTCATTAGGTGCGCTGGGTCCTCATGGAGGTAGATGCAGAGTCCCTTGATGATGCACTCCCTTGCAAACTCAATGTCATTGTTCTGGAAAGAGAGTCTTTTCATTGGTCTTTCCCCCCCTCCACATCTCAAAAAGATATAATTTTACACACCAACACCACTGTAGTACAAACACTCTACATCATTTGCAAGCAAAATATCACATTACACTTTTTAAATCAGCATCGTGTTGCAATACGTATGTTTTTTTTCTGGAATAAATGTACTTGCTTGATCAATGGCTTCCCGGATGGTCTTCAGTCTATTGCCTATCATTCCTCCTCTTTTTCCAAACAGCTTCAAAAGCCCAAAGGTGTGTATGTCAAGCTGAGACAGGAATCTTGATTGGAGAGGCATTGTTGTAATACGCTTAAACTCTGCATTTATCTGAAAGCACACAGTCAAAGATTTATAATAACCTATATTCAACAGCTACAATACATGACGTGCGTGTGTGTTTGAGTGTAGACTGGCTTCCAGGCTAGCAGTTCCTGAGCAATACACCTGCTGAACATGCCATGTAAAAAACTCCCATACCTCACATACGTCGAAGAACGCTGGCCATCTTGCCCTGATGGTCTCTACCATGGGTTCATTTGAAACCACTTCTTGTCTCCTATATGCAAATGTTCTGTCCATTTTCACCTTTACTAGCTCCCTGTTGTTCCTTCTCTTAACATCAGAGAGAAGTTCTTCTCTGAGCTTTTCCAAGCTCGTCTCAGATTCCCCAACTGGAAAGGGGGGGCAGTAGTTTACTTCAGACCGCCGAGGTTTCTTTATGGCAGCAGCAGGACTTAACTTTCCTTCTGGCTTGTGCTTCAGGGAATTTATCATCACTTCAGTGCAACCTAGTTTTCTCAACTGAGTGCGGTATATGGCAAGTTTATTCCCCAAACTAGCCTTCCATCCGGCACAACCTGTTACAGAACCTTTTTCAGTCAAGCAAGGATGCTTTGATACAAGGGCCTTCGCAACCATGTTCAACTCGTGGCCAGAGCAATAAAGTTTGGACTTTACAATTTCTTGCACCAAGGCTTCTAGAATGTTGGACTTTAGTCTAGGATCTGGAATAAGAAGTTTGCCGTTCTCTTTGTAAGCAGTATTGCCCCTGTCAAGTTTGAACTCGGAATCATATGAGAACTGTGGCACATGGAAACTGGCAGGCCAAGCTGATCTTGTCAAGTGTAGTGACTCGGGGGAAGACAGAATATCCGTATCAAGAGACCGATGAGATGAAGATGATTCACTGGCAGGTGAAGCTGGAGGCAGAACTGAAGGAGAACTGAAGGGGGTTGCAGCAGCACATTGGGAATCTGAAGATGAACTCTCAATCCGGATTACTTTAATTGTCCCTCTATCCTGGAGTTCATCTATCGATGTGAGGTTCATGAACTCATTGCCGAATAGTGAATCCATGAATTGAAGTCTGAAGGCACAATTAAGCTCACACTGTCTCTTTACTTCCTCAACCATTTCCTGAACAGATCCAGGGAAGCCATCTTGAAACTTCAGTCTTCGGCAGTCATTGTCTTCTAAAATAACCCTCATCACTGTGGAGGCAGACATTTTGCAAATTCTTAATCTGTGAAACAAAAATGCCAGATTTAATGATTACTCAGTGTGCAAATTATAATGTAACAGAGTGAGACAGGCAATTGTGCAGTGTAAATTATAAACAGAGGGGAAAAATATACCAATTGTAGGGCTGTAAGAATAAATTTAGGGATTATAATGTAATTTGAATATTAATGTTGAAATTGCCAGTTGAATGTGTGTATATATATATATACGAGAAACGAGAATGTGTGTGTGTTGGCAAACACACATTCTCGTTTAATAATCTCAAATAATAAAGGCATACAAATTCGAATGGGATTATAGAGAAAGATTGACAGCCCTAAACAATGGACAAGCTGTTTAAATGTGATACCCAACACAATCAGTGTTTCCCCTACCATTATATTAGGGGGGCGCCCTGCCCCCCCTGGAAGATCAAGTAAAAAATAAATATTAATATTTTATATATAGCACCCGATCACAAAATAAGTAATTTCAGGTTACCTTTCCTATAAAACAGGTGTATAGCTTGCTCTTTTATTAAACAAACTAAATGGCCTTATGTTATTTATCTTATTTACACGAAGGCATGTCATTTCTGTCTCTACATGGTCGCCACCTTTTATTTCATTTTATGTCATCAACCAACCTTTTATGAGGATATGTCTTTTTAAGGTTACCATGCGGCTTGTTCCAACTCGGTAATCACTCAATGGATAACCATCCGTCAGTTCATCAAGTGCCAGAAGTTTAAGTTCTTTTGTGGGTGACGGGTTTAGTGCAAAGGCTCTATAGTGGTCACTGTACCACCCACACAGCACATTCACAAAAAGGAACAACTTGTCATTGATGACACACATTTGAAAGATTTCTGCAAACTCCGGTAATCCATATGCTGACCCATGAGCAACAACCATACCCTTACAGTACTGTATTCCAAAACATGATGCCTTCTTGGCAAGATGCACTTCAAATGTGTCAGGGTACTTCTGCCTAATAGCCTGAGCCATTTCATCTTTCACCACATCTATTGGGACTGTGGATACATTAGAAACCTCTAGGTCAGATTTACCATACGACGGAGAGTTTAGATGGAAAGCAATCATCAGCTGATGTTTTGAAGCCAAGGTCAAAGGTATGTTCCTGAAACAGCTGGTATGTTTAACAATCTGCTTGAAAAAACTGTGCTTGGCCTCAAAGCGCATTGTCCAATGTACGACAAGAGGACCAAAAGCACGGATCATGAGAGGGTAGTGCTCTAAATAGTGGTGCTTTGGTAGAAGTCTGATATCAGGAAACTGCTCTTGATACCTTTGCCTATGTTCAATAATCTTACTTTCAAGGTAGGAAATGGATTCATCAGTATGTACTGGCGCAACAACAAGTTCAACAATCTCTTTCAAATCCATGAGCACAAGCCATGCTGGCTCATTTTCTGGTATAAGTGGTCCTATCAAAAATGAAAGCAACCTCAATAAGGTCCAGTTCTCATGAGCATTGCCGCCTATGGTTTTACGACTTACAAAACTTATTGGTACTACATGTGGTTTGTTAGTCTTATCTGTCCATTTATAGGGAAAAGACAATATGATCTTGTTAAGGTCATCTAATTTGAAAAAACCCTTTGAAATAAGTAATGCAAGGCAGTGAGAAAGCTCGGTTGGCACGATTCCTTCAAAAAGATCATGAGCAAGATCAGGGGGATAGCCGCTGACAACATTAAAGTAAAGGAGATGTTCAGTTAAAACACACTCTCGTTTAACCCCAAAGCAATTTTTGTTAGTCTCCTGTGATGACTTTACATGGCATTCATGAAGCTGTTTAGTTCTTGGGTTGAAAACACCAGATGCAACACAATGGGATTGGACATCACAACTCTTTCCTGTGCAATACCGGCAATAGTAGTCTCCGGAAAAGCTTTCAACAAATCCAGCCATGCTGTGAGCTCCCAGGTTGTCTGCAGCCACAGTCTGCACTGTACCTTTAAGAGATTTGCCTAATAGTGGGATATATACACCATCCTCTAGAGTTTTAATGTCTTGTAAAAGAGGCTGTAATACTTTTGTATAACCATACTTTTTTACATGATCACTTTTTGCTAGCAACGCCAAGTAAATCGATGACAAAGATGAGTGGGAACCAGGTGGGAGGTTACCAAGTATCCAATAAACTGCACAAAGCTTGTGTTTCTTTCTAGACGTGCCTAGAGGGTTACATGTCTCAAAATCGTCCACATAAAGGCCTAGTGATATTCTTAACTCGTCGTTGTTTAAGAAACTGTTCTCTTGAAAATGGGAACCATCTTGGGGGGCCTTATATTCATAAAACTGATCATGTTGAATCTGCTGCTGTCCCCTATGATTTTGCAAGACCTTATCAAGTATATGTTGCTGACTTAGAATTTGCTGCAGAGACTTCAATATTGGTACATACTGAAATGTGTGATTCTCTTTTGCGTCCAAGACATACGTAGCTGGTTCCACAACTCTAAATATTTTCTTATAATATTGTCTGCGTTGATACGAATTACTCAATGGGCCACCCTTTTGTAAAGCTTTATGCACTGGGGTAGCTGAGCAAACTGCCGTGGCAATTTCTGTTATAAGCGATTGGTCTATTTGGATGTTGTTGCTTTGAAATATGTCACTAACAATACTACTAGACAAAGGGATAGTAGGAGAGCTAATCAAGTGGTGGAGCTCTTGTAAAAACTCATCAATGGCTGTTCCTGGTACATGGACCAAATATTCTAGTTTTAATAAAGCAGCTGCAAGTTGTTGCTCAATTAAACCAGCGAGTTCCCTGGGCTGTGCATTAACATCCGAGCATACGCATGAAACCTCATCACTATCATCTTCCTCTCTGTCAGACAATGGTGCATCTGTTGGAGGTGCTAGTCTAGTGGTTCTCACTATACTTGGTTTGAAGTCAGTTAGTGTATGTGGTGTATGGTGACGACTTCTATGACTTTTAAAAGTGCCATAAATATTGGTTTTAAAATCGCAACCTAAAAACATGCAGGAAACACTCTCATTCCTCTTAAGATGTGTGGTAATATGACTAAAGTAGTCTCTTTCTGTTGCTAAATCCTTACATGCACATAAGTGACAACAAAATACAGAAAGCGCTGTTGGTTTCTGAGAAACTTGTGTGGAATGCACTCTATTATGGTGAACAATTAAAGCATTCCATGTTTTAAATGAGCATGGGCAGGTCAAATATGTACAGGGATAGCGAGAGGTGCGTCCAAAATGAACATGTTTTAGTTTATAATGATTCAGAAGTTCAGACCTACTTGAAACAGAAGTTGAACACGCCTTACACTTCCACATTCACTGCACAAAGAGAGAGATAAAAAAAAAAATGGAATTTGAATTGAATATTTACACTACATAAAATAGAAAATAGTCTTGTGAAGAATAGCCTACTCACCACTACTATAAAGCCTTTGGCAGACCCTCAAACCACAAACGGAAACAGTAACAAATTAGGATCTGTGAAAATATTAGGCTACATTAAATACACTTCTAGGAGTCTGAATTCGTCGTACAATGATTAGAAACTAAACTTATTGCGATAAACTGACCACATATTGGGAATCTACACGGTTACTTCCTCGCCTGGAAACATTTTACTTTAAAAAGTAAAATATTACCAATAATATTCACAAAAAATACCAAATAATATTATAACCAATATTATTACCGAAATATTGTACTAGTGGAAAAGGAATGCACCACCCGTGGGCTAATTACCCCATGAAGCTAAGCCAAGGAGATTATTGCTAGCTAGCTATGCAATATTTGCATCTAGCCCCATGTGTAGCTAGCACTCACTCTACAAACACTTCAGTATATATTAGGGGTGTAACGATACACTCAGCTCACGATACAATATGTATGACGATACTGGGTGTACAATACAATACGTATCACGATATTTTGATTTTTGTTTAAAATTAAATTATTTATTTCCAAAACATTTAACATTTTCAATAACTTTCTTTGTTGTACATACAATTTAGTTAACTCAGTTCAAGCGATTTCTGTGAATGCACGCATGACGCAGAGTAGGTCGCGTGCTGGTATCTCAACCAATAGGATCAAACGGACGTCATATTGTAAAAATATTGCCATAACTCTATGATACATATTGTACCATTTTTGTATTGGGATATATTGTTCCACGATATATTGTTACACCCTTAGTCCATATGTAAGCACATGACCAGTTAGCGAATGTTAACAAGCTGACAGCGTGTACAATAAGGTGCTTGAATGATTGCTTTAGATAGTACTTACTGGCGATTTGAATGCTTGGACAGCCCAGCTGTCAGTATGACCTCTTCAGTGACACTACATGCAATTGCAACTGAAAAGCTTCAGAGAATTGGCGCGCAAGAGAAAGTGTTAAACCTATACATTGAATATTTACACTACATAAAATAGAAAAGTCTTGTACTCACCACTACTATAGAGCCTTTGCCAGACCCTCAAACGGACACAGTAACAAATTAGGATCTGTGAAAATATTAGGCTACATTAAATACACGTCTAGGAGTCCGAATTCGTCTTAGCATAATTGGAAGCTAAGTTCATTGCGATAAACTGACCACATATTGGGAATCTACACGGTTACTTCCCCGCCTGCAAACATTTAACTCTCTGAGGTTATATATTAACAGTAATATATACAAAAAATACCAAATAATAATATTATAACAAAATTACAACAGGTTTTTTTAACTGCCCATGAAAAAAGATAAGCACAGGCGAAATATTGTACTAACGCTAGTCGAAAAAGAATGCACCACACGTGGGCTAATTACCCCATGAAGCCTAGCCAAGGACATTATTGCTAGCTAGCTAGCTATGCAATATTTGCAGCTAGCCCCTCGTGTAGCTAGCACTCACTATACAAACGCTTCAGTCCACATGTATAAAACTGACCAGCTAGCGAACGTTAACAAGCTGACAGCGTGTAAAAAGCGGTCCTCGTATATTTGTGTGTTAGCTAGGTTAGTACTAACTGGCGATTTCAATGCGGGGACAGCCCAGCTATCAGTAAGACAATGTTTCACATTAAAAACGTTCTCACTTACCGCAGAGATGTATCTTTGAATTTTTTTTCTGTTTCTATGAAATCCGATCTTCTCTTCAGTGACACAGCATGAAAATGAAATTCCAACTGAAAATCTTCAGAGAATTGGCGCGTTTCTAAGCGCATGCGCAGGCACGTACCTGACGTGAGTGGGGGAGGGACAGACACTACCCAAACCTAACTAAATTAAGTTCTCTCAACATGATATAGATATACAGATTACACAAGTTCCGAGATTATAGTAATACTACTAGATTTAAACATGTTTGGAAGAGAAACTTTAACAAATCATGTAGTATATATTAAATTAATATGTATAGTTTGAACAGACCGCCAATTCCCTTTCTTTCAGTGACACACAGTGTCACACACACACACACACACACACACAACATTTCAGTTTTCAGAACATTGCAATGTTATCACGAAACTATACACACGAGGCTTTTTGTTCTGTTAGCAGTTAAATGTGTGTGTGTGCGTGTGTATTTGGGCAGTGTGTACTTGCATGGTGAAAGATCATGCTCATGTGATCCTCAGATGTAGAAACTGGAAGGACAATAATCACACACGCACATGCACAAACACATCTGTAATTGATACCATACACAGCCATAAACTTTACAGCAAGAGCAGAGACAGAACATGAGCTGATTTGCCAGTCTGGGGTACAGTTGAAAAACGTCCGTTCCAAATATCAAGGTAATATTCTGTACTTCACATTAAATAATTAAAACAACATGCAATCTTCAGTTACATAAAAACAATTGTATCACCAAACTGCAATTAAATGACTTGTTAGATTAAACTAAACCCAATGTCCAAAACCCCGACATACAACAGAAACCACTAAACAGAGGTTTAATTTTATGGGTGCAATGAATCTTTGAGATTGACAAGGGGAGTATGGGAGTAGGGGCGTGACGCGTGTGCATGGCAGGCAGTCGTCGACGGACGAAGAGAATGGGTCTGGGAGAGAGAACGAAGGGGAGGGAGGAGGAACTACAAGAAGAAAAAAAAGTTAAAGTAAAAATGGCTTCCTTGTCTTTGGATTCTGCAGAGCAATCTGAGAATAGCCCGGAGGAGTCTACCGCGGAGCCCGTCGAAACGAAAGAAGACATAGATCCGGACGAAGTTTCGGAGCAACTGCTTCAAAGTTTCCAGAACTCTGCGCTCAGTTTTTCGACCGACCAAGTAGCATGTCTGTGCGAAGCTCTTTTACAAGCGGGCAATGTGGATCGCCTGTGGAGATTTCTCTCTACCATCCCTCCTTCAGCAGAGCTGCTACGTGGCAACGAGACCCTGCTCAAGGCCCAGGCACTGGTCGCTTTCCACCGGGATGAATATAAAGAGCTGTATGCTATTCTAGAGAGCCACGACTTCCACCCCAGCAACCATGGGTTCCTTCAGGACCTGTACTTACAGGCGCGTTACAAGGAGGCGGAGAGGTCTCGGGGTCGCAGCCTAGGTGCCGTGGACAAATATCGGCTGAGGAAAAAATTCCCTTTGCCAAAGACTATCTGGGATGGAGAGGAAACGGTGTACTGCTTCAAGGAGAAGTCTCGAAATGCACTGAAAGAGTGTTACAAAAGTAACAGATACCCTACTCCTGACGAGAAAAAAAACTTAGCCAAAGTCACCGGGCTCTCTCTCACTCAAGTCAGTAATTGGTTCAAGAATCGACGGCAGAGAGACAGAACTCCGTCTGGGACCCATAGCAAAAGGTAAAAGCAAAGCCATCTCCGCATTGTTTGAAGTCACTTTTTTTTATTTACTAAGAGAAACAGAATGTTGTTATTTTAGATTAAAAAAAATGTTTTTCTTAATTTGGTGACGTGAAGCCAAAACCCGACAACACTGAAAGATATCAAACAACCAAAGGTTCAACCCCCTATTAATAGATAGCCTAGTTGTAGTTAATCTCCACATATAATCGCTGAATGAATGAACCTTTGACAGAGATAACACCAGACAGGTCCTCGAGAGCACGACTCTAAGCACAAGCGTGTTGCTTTGTTGTGAAATGTGAGATATGGGCGCCCACTCTGGCTCGAGTTTCCTGAAACTCTGCACCGCAGTCTCCCCGCGGACCTCGGCGCGCCTCAGAGGCCATGAACCTCTGGGAGAGCTTAGAGGTGCGCAGAGGAGGGGAGAGGTGTAGTCACAGGGAAACTGATACACAAGAAAAGAACTAAGGAGTGGGTGGCTGTTTTCATAACATTTACCTTTTGATAGAAATACATTACTTCAGCATCAAATGGTAACTTTGTTTCTCTCCAAACCACTGCACTGTAGTTTAGATCATGTTTTGCACCAGGATGAGTTTATTTTAGTGTGTCCTGTAAACTTGGCCTCTTTGCTATGTGGAGGGGGAGACAGAGAGGTGTGTGTGAGGGGAGATAAAGAGAAAATGCAGACAGCCCCATTGCTTTTATCTTATCTGTCTGGGGATTGTAGTGGAAAGGGAGAGACAGTCAATCTGTGCTGACGATTGTCCTCCTCTTGCCTCCCACTGCCCTTCCCCCATCACTACCTCCTCTGAGCTGTGAATATGCATCCTTCTTCTCTCACTGGGAAACACCTCCACTCACTCCTTTTTCACTTTGTCTCCTTTTTCCTGTCTTCCAGCGAGTCTGATGGCAATCACAGCACCGAGGACGAGGGCAGCAACATGGATGACATCTCCGACAAACCCGATGACATCACTTCCTCTACCGCCTCCCTCATCTCCCTGGCCGGCGCCCCCTGCAGCACGGGAGGCCAGCTGTTCCTCAACGGCACCGGGGGCTTCCTTACCGCTTCCCACCCGCTCCTCCTCAACGGGAGCTCTCTGATCTCCGGGACGGGGGGGAGGGTCATCATCAACGGCCTGACGCTGAGTGACGGCCACACTGTCACCCTGAGCTCTGTTCCTGCCAACTCCCCTCTGCTCCTCAACGGGGCCCAGGTCATCTCCTCGAAGCCCACTGGGGGGGTGCAGCGCCAGGAGCTGAGCGTAGGCCTGGCACTGGAGGACCAGGGGATGTGTGCCATGGAGGCCCAGCCAAGTAGCCTGCCCACGGTGGTCCTTGGCCCCAGCACCAGCTCCACCCCAGGCCCGGCCATCTCTCTTCCCCCATCGGAAGACCTGAAGGCGGATGGTGGGAGCCTGGCGAGCCCCTCTGCGTCAGCCATCCCCACCCTAGACTTCATCAATGTCCCGGAGGGGATGGTTATTAAATCAGAGAACGGCATTCACACAGTGACCGTCTCCCCCTCCTCTTCTTCCTCATCCATCTCTCCAACTCTCTCCTCCCCCACATCACTGCCATCCCTGGTTTTGACTCAAAATGGCCACCTCCAGGACCCCCTCTCCCTACCCTCTTCACTCTCCTCTACTGGTGTGGTTATCTCCAGTCCTTTAGTCCCCCTGGCCAACCAACAGGGCGAGTACGTAGTGTTTGCCACTGCTGGCTCCCAGTTGACCCCCTCCAGTTCCATCTGCCAGGTAGTCTCTTCTTCTGGCTACCCCACCCCTCCACAGGTGTTCTCCTTGCCCCAGGTCGTGCCCTCAATCCAAGGCATCCCTGTCTCCCAGCTGGTCCATTCTGGAGCTCAGGTGTCCCAGTGCCCTCAACTGGTCCCTGTCTCCACCCTCACTTCCTCCCTCCCTCAGTCCACCCTGTCTGGCTTCCAGACCCCCCAGACACTGAGCATGGGTCCCAAACCTCTCACCCCCCAGCAGCAACAGCCTGGGGCCTCGACACTGGGGGAGGGCACCACTATCCTCTCCGTCTCCCAGTTGAACAACAGCCAGCTCGCCCAGGGGCTTACTTACCAGCTGGGGGAACAAAGCTCCACCACCACCCCCTCACTAACCCAGATTCAGACCCAGGGGTTAACAGGGGCACACATCAGCCAAATCTCTTCCTCAACACAGGTGGTTCCGGCCCCCCAGTCCAAAGACACGGTCATGGGCACCCTCTCAGCCCCAGCCCATTTGGTGCCCCTCTCTCTCCCCCAGCTGGTGCCAGTCTCCTCCATCCCTGTCTCCTCTTCCGGGTCCCTCGCCTTCCCCCAGGTAGTCCCAGCCTCCCCCTCCCTCTCCCTGCCCTCCACTGGGGGGGGCTTCCAGATCATAGCCTCTGGACCAGCAGCAGGGGGGGTCACCCAGGGTCCCTTTAGGATCAACCAGCTTGGATCACTCCAAAGTTTGGGCACACCCACCAGCATTGGCCCTGGTGTCCAGCTGCTCAACTCTGGGGTCATCCAGCTCCCATCAGGCTCTCCAGGTAGCTGAATCCATATCTTTTCTCCTGTTTAGCTTTCAATCTACCAGGCAGATACGCCATATATGAGATGAGCCATATAGTGCTTTGTTCATTTCAACTGCAATAATGAGTGTCAAGGTGTCTCATCTCATCTCCTGTCTTCTCGTGTCCTTCACCTCTCTACTCTCCTTTCCTCTCCCCTTTAGGTAACCTCCTCCTTGGAGGAAGTCCTATCCTGAGTGTCCAGCAGGGGAAGCTGATCCTGACCATCCCAGCAGGTATCCAGTTCACCAGCCTACCAGTCAAACCCGTCCCCGAGGCTTCCCCTCTGTCATCTAACAGTGTAGGCCCCCTCCTGACCTCCGTCCTCTCACCCCCAACCTCCCTCCCCGTCTCCGCTTCCAGCACCCTCCAGACCTCCCCTCTCTGCTTCATAAACTCCTCCCAGCTCTACGGCACTCCAGACTCTGGAGGCCATATCAGCCTTGCCCCTCCGTCGATCCCTTCCCTGCACACCACCCTGGACCCCTCCTGCACCCCCACACCTCCCAACACCCTCACCCCAGAGAGCATGCTGTCCCTCAGCCCCATGTGCAGTGGGGTGACCCCCTCCACCCAGCTCCCCCAGCCCACCTGGAGCCCCGTGCCCCTTTCCACCTCTGCCAGCCTGACTCTGTTTGACATCCGCGGGAAGGAGGATCTACCCGAGGACCCCGCTCTGCTGGGCCTACCTGGAGGTGAGTCCCTGCTCCTAGGGAGTCCTTCCCCAGACCAGGATGGGGAGAGGGACTCCCAGCTGGGGGATCCTGAAGAGATGGATGGGGACCCGAAGATCCTCACCCAACTCCAGTCAGTCCCGGTGGACGACGAGCTGCGATTGTAGACAGGACCTCTGCTTCCCTGTAAACTCCACGTTCTAGAACTACAAGACTTGTAACAACCTGGGACCTTCCTTTCATTTTGTCGCCTCACCGGTCGCCTTGTTTCTGTTTCTTGGATTGTCTGGTTGAAGTTGACACAGTTCATCTTTTCAAGACTATCTCTGTACGTAAGGTGTGAGAGCACTTTTCTTGGGATAAAACATGCCCTGATTGACGTGGATGGGGGCAGAGTTACATGCGATAGGACAGCAGGATTGTAAACCATATGGATTGACTGGCAGAAGGATTTACAGGCTATCCCCCAGAGTTGTGTTACTGATCTGCATTAAGACATGTACTGGACATTGGTCTCGCATACCAGAGCCCCCTACTTCCTCTCGCTCCCCAACACAAGTCAGGTCAGTCTGCCTTAAAGTATTTCCTGGGTGACTCAAACCACTTCTGGTGTCACCATGGAACCCATGTCAGAGGACATCCTATGGCCTAGTTTCACCCACAGGAGATCCCGACAACTCTCCAAAGAACCAGTTGTACCTCCTACCTGCCTGTTCTTCCCATGGAGCGGTCGTCTCCACTTCCTCGTGTACGTGGACTTTTTACAGACATTGGGAAAGAAGTGGAGTCAGGAAATTCAACCTTTTCTACCCTACTATGCAATCAACGTTTAGTGTATTGTACTGTGTCCTCTGCATGACACGTTCTGAGTTTTGGAACACTAATACAGATTACACTCAGTGCACATTACTACATGCTATGTGCACATTATGAGAGTACTGTACAATCGTACTACACTATGACTAGTTTGGTTATGAATGACGTATGTATTCTGTGTGTTTCTTTTAATATTTAGTGTTTGGATTTTGAGAAGTCCTAAGTGCCTTATTTCTGGGATCAAATCCGTCTGTCACCTTTATGTGGGCTTGACTGTTGGATTTTGCAGTGATACAACATCAACCCAGCCAGGTATGAACATGTAAACCCTAATATGAGTTGTATAGTAACTCTTATCTCAGTCAGTGTAGATAAAGGCAAAATATGAACTGACACTACTTGGTTGCATGATCCTTCTTGTTTGAACGCAGACGAAACAAATTCTTTGACCATTTTGCACATTTGATCCACATCCCCATGGTCACTCTGTCCTGTGTTACGATGATGACTGTTCCATTCTGAAAACTCCCTGTCTTGCCTCCTGGTGACTTTTCCCTCTCAGCTATTACACTCAAGGGCTGAGTGGCTTACAGTGGTGTGATTCTCTGGTGTGATTGTGCGGCAGTTTCCTTCCATAAAAATCATAGCGGTAAACAATAGACCTTGGTTTAAAACTAAAATAGTCTTACATTTGTGGTGCACTTGATTTAGTCTACCCAGTACAAAGAAGCCAAGGAAACTGTCCCAAAATTGCATAACCAAGGCATGTCAAACTCACCTCAAATGTGTGACTTTGTAAGTGAGCCAGGTGTTTCCTGCTAGAGCCACACAGACTGTAGATGAGTCTCTCAAAGATCAATGGTACACAGTCACCGTGGAGTCTTCCTCCTGACTATAGCGAAGGTCATCATTTTTAATCTGTGTGAGTTTTGTTGTTTCTTTTCTATGTATATTTAATGCATGTATCAATCAGTTTAGATTAAACCATTAACTTTAAACAGCCTGAATGGCAACAAGGAAAATGGGCATAGGAGACAAAAATGAGGGAATATTGTCAAATGTTTGGTGATTTACAAAGATGTTGCCTTCCCCATCCCTGGACTCTGCATGGTCCAGCCATCTTTAGAACATGATATTCAGTCACCATGTCTGGCTAAGTGATGGATCATACATACAGCTTCAAGTGGAATGAGACTGGTGCACTTCCATCTCTTGCTTGCCAAAGCAAAGTGTGTGTTTTGAGTTGCTGGCTGTTGGCAGAATTGTTCATTGCTTCAAAGCAGTACTTCTGAAGCCTGATGCAATATCTGACTTGGAGGCAGAGGAAGTGTGTGTGTGTGTGAGAGAGAGGGTTAGAAATTGTGAGTGTTTTTCCCTCATATTGTGGTGCTCGAAATGCTGTTACAGTGGCTGGTGAGTTGTGTGCAAATCTAAACCAAATTCCCTCACACACCGACAAATAGACACACACACACACATAACTTCCGCCTGAATGAACCAAAGATAATGTATGTTGATTAACATTTTGGATTGTGAGTAAAGGGATTGTTTGTGTGTCCTACAATAACATGTCTTCTCCTATAAGAGAGGTTTTGTATTTAAAGTTATTATATTTTTTATATACAGTTTTATTGTGATATTGTAATAAACTATATTTGAATGCACAGAGTATCTCTGGTCTTGGACTTAATCTTTTCTCTAAAGTAACAGTATTCTAGACAAGGGAATAAATGGATACTTTCTAGATAAGTATAATTATGTTTTTATCAAACGAATCAAAGAGTCTTACAACTAAAACGTATGATCAAACTAAACCAAGTTGTGAGCATAATCTGCACAAGATAATTCATCTGTTGACAGACCATTTCAGCCTCATTTGGTTGGGAAATAAGATTTAAATACCCATTTTGTGTGTGCACAGCTCCATGTCGCTTTCTTTCCGAGTGAATAGAAACTGAACGACGTGCGTGCATGTGTTTTGTGTGTGTATGTTTGTTTTAGTAACCCCTATGCTCTCAGGTTACCTGTAAGTTCAATAGCACCAGGGCGGGGACAGGACAGGAGTAATCATGCTCACCTACACATTCACGTTCACACATATATTCACAAGCAGGCTTGTTCTTCTAGAGAACGGCCAATGTGTTCCACGGAGCCTCCAGTCCTCTCTAACCCCTGTCTCTCCCTGGAGTGAGCCACAGATCGCCAACAACTCAAAGGTCAGAGGTCACCTCTCAACACAGGACTACCAATTACGGAGCGTGTGCAAGGACTTCCATCGTATCCATGGCAATGATCTTCTCTGCGGAACAAGTGGCGTGCGTGTGCGAGGTCCTGTTGCAGAGCGGTCGTATAGATCGCCTGTCCAGCTTCCTCCGCACCCTCCCTCCTTCCTCCTCCTCTTTCTCATGCTGCGTGGGGGGCCTGGAGAGCGTGCTGAAGGCCAGGGCGGCGGTGGCCTTCCACCAGGGCCGGTTCTCTGAGCTGTACTCCCTGCTGGAGGGTTTCCCCTTCACCCCACGGAGCCACCCACTCCTGCAGCAACTGTGGCTGCGCGCCCGCTACATGGAGGCCGAGAGGCAGAGGGGGCGCCCCCTGGGGGCCGTGGGGAAGTACCGCGTTCGACGCAAGTTCCCCCTTCCGAGGACCATCTGGGATGGAGAGGAGACAAGCTACTGCTTTAAGGTAGGAGAGAGCAGGGGAAGGGAGAGGGGGAGGGGAAGGACAGATTTATTTTAAGTCGCTGTTTCTAGTATATTTTCAAGTGTATAATTACATATGTGCTTAAGCAGGCATACTTATACAGTATATATACGTGTTTAATTACACATATCTAAAATTTAGCAGTAGCTTCATGTCATCAAACAGCTTTAACAGAGCCTACTAGCCTCCAATCATAGCTCTTGGGTCCTTCAATCTACACAGGAAAAGTCTAGAAGTATACTTCGGGAATGGTACTACCGCAAAGCTTACCCCTCACCTCGGGAGAAACGGGAGCTAGCAGCTGCTACCGGTCTCACCGCCACTCAGGTGAGCAACTGGTTTAAGAACAGGCGGCAGAGGGACCGGGCAGCCCACTGCAACACAGACAGCGGGTGAGTTACCGTGACAACTCCCACCATGGTGAGTTCAACTTATCCAGACAGTGACAACTCTGACCATGTTGAGTTCAACTTCCCCTTGTCCTTCGTGATTGTGATGTAGTAGGCCCTTCATTTCACTTCCTTCCTCCAAGTTGAAAGTCTTGTAGTGTAACACTGTCCTCTGTTAGTACAGACAAGGAACTGACTATTGTTTAAGATTTGAATAATTGTAAATCACAAATAATCTAAATATAAGTGTAATTGTCATTATTAGATTATAAATTCCCTCTGTATAATCCTCTCCGCTGTCTATTATCTTCTCAGGGATCAAGAAAGTTTTGAATGTCCCAGAGACTTCCACCATATAAGGACACCAGCCCATCCTGCGTCCGACACTGACCTCTCACCTCCCGGTAGCCCCAGCCGCATCTTCTCTTGTCCCCCACGCCTCTCCCACCCCCCTCCCCTCAGGTACATGTCAGGAGGAGCCTTTTGATACTCTAATCCATTCACTGAGGATTGTTAACGTTTACTATTACAAGGCTATTTTTATTATGTGTTAATGCTCGACTGCCAATATAGTTGATGAATGGTATCGTGTCAAGGCTTTGCCAGAATTAAATTGTATTACCCTTTTATTGTTGAATAAATGTCTGTCAATTTTCAGACCCTGTCTACATGTTAAATCAACACAATACAATTATTTTGAACTGGAATTGACAAAAAATTTATTCACCACATCTTACTATTTTACTGGTTAAATATGTGGGAGGAGCAGATTGAGAAGTTTACAGACATTGAAGCTGGGCTTTCCAACCCTGTTCCCAGAGAGGCACCATCCTGCAGGGTATCTGCTCCAACCTGACCTCCAGGAAGGCATCTCTCCAGATGCAGGGAAGGAGAGATAACCCTCAGTAAGGCGTCTCTCTAAGTGTAGGGTTAGAGCCCTATGATAAAGGGTGCCAGCTACTCAGATATTAGTGAAGGCAGGAAACATAAGGATTTATGTGTCCATGTCATGGTTAAACCTCATCACATGGACAGACATGGTAGCAGGCTCTGCAGGCCTGAAAGTAAGGCCACAACCTCCTCACCGGCTCAGGGAGCTTATTGCATATGACCCCGGGTCAGCAGGAGAAATACACAATCACAAGGATACTGACATGAGAACTGGTACATACGCGCGCACGTGCAAACACACAACGGCACGCACGCGCACACGCACACACGCACACACAAGGTAAGGCTCAATGATATTGTAAGACTATTCAACAGTTCACACAAACACACTTAACTAACAGACATGTATCTCCAGCAGTTTTTCTTCACAAGTTACCAGAGAAGATCTTCCGTGGCTCAAGCTTCTAACACACCCGTCAGTGCTCCACCCTGACTTCCAGTATGCATATGAGACACAACTGAGGATTTCCGTATGTATGAATGTTTATGAGTCTGAATGTTTATGTGTGTATTCTAAATCCCAGAGACGATCTGAACCAAGGTACCAACCCAACCTGCCTCTCAGAATCATCTCGTCTTCTGGTCCATTTGTTAAGGAGGCAGAGATTTAGGCCCGTATTTAGGCTGAAGTGGGCTCCTCAAAGTCCTGGAACGCTGAGTTCCTGGCCTCGGCCGAGGTGAGAGGAGGCCCCAGGCAACCTTCTGTTCCGTGAGCCAACCTTCTCAGGTCTAGCAGCTCTGTGGGATGGCCGGGTCCAGGAAGCGTTCCGGCCCGGTACAGGTGGGGGCTAGAAGCCCAGGTACTCTGCCAGGAACACGGCCAGGATCCTGGTGAGGTTTTCCACCGTGGGCCGGTGCATGTTCTCCTCGGTGTCATCCAGAGTGTGCCAGAAGGAGGGGAATGGGGTGGCGATGATGTGGAGCACGGGGACACCTGGCAGAGGGGGGGAGGCAGGGGGGAAACAAAGAAGGCGAAACAGGTGTCAAATGTAATCCTAAATAGCAATATATGTATTTATACATATTAATACAAACACACACACACCTTTGTTTAGGAAGGGGATGTGGTCGTCCTGAACGGGGCCAAAGTACACATCCTTCCTGAAGTAAGCCTGCTCAGAGGGGTGGGAGGTTAGAAGACCCTGTCTGTGGAGGCGCTTCTCTGAAAGACGGATGGAGCGAGGGAAGAAAGTAATTCATCTGTCATTATTTATTATACAGAGGACACAAAACTTGACCTTTCTCTGGCGGCCCTGTGTGTGTGTTACCAGCAGAGATGAGGCGGTCGAACCATCGGGCGGTGTTGTCAAAGTGGTTGACAATCAGAGGATCTGGTGCTCCAAGCAGATCTAATAGAACAAAGAGATCCTGAGGAGAGGGGGAAGGAGAGGAGGTCAAAATAAACAATAACAGTGGAGCGAGCGAGCGAGAAAGAGAGAGATAGAGAGAGAGAGGGGGGTAAAATATTGAGTACAAAACTAGGACACACAAAACATACACACACACAGTCTCACCACGGCCTGCAGCTGGGTGGTGTGTGTGGAGCCAGGGGGGTGGGGTGTTCGTGCCATGCGCTCAGCCAGGTGTCGTGAGCCGTACAGGGAGTCAGTGTCGGTCCATTCCTCAAATGACTCCTCGCCATCAAAGAACACCAGCTGGAGAGTCACTGCTGGGCCCTGTGAAGGGAGGGAGGAGGAAGAGAGGGAGGGAGGGATGAATATAGAGAGGGGGGTGGGGAGGGGGAGGGAGATGGAGATGAGGAGGGAGGGGAATAGACAGATAAAGAGGTGGGAAAAGAGGGGAGAGAACAAAGTGGTGAGACGTAAGGCAACCTGAAGATGACACACTGAGGGGATTCTTTTCTGCAATAATGGTGCAGTATGTGCGTGTGGGAGTGTGTGTATGTGGGAGTATGTGTGTGTAAGTGTGTGTATTCCTGGCTCCTATAGATCATGGTCTCAGTAGGGACACTGCTTAAGAGAGGAGGCTGCTGATCTCACTAGTCATTCTCTCCAGTCAGCACTTTCTACAGTACACTTTGAGCAAGGGGGTGGAGATGCGGAGGAAGAAAAGAAAGGATATATGGGTAGGAAAGGATGGAGAGGAGATTGCTCTCAAACACAAAAGGGACAGGCCTCCCCCAGAGCCCTCCAGGCGCCCCCCAGCCCCCTCCCAGACATGGCACCTGCTGTTTGAGGATCCGTAGCTGCTCGTCCAGCGCAGTGGCCAGCTCCAGGATCATGGCGCAGGGCACGGCCGAGTCGCTGGCCCCCAGGAACACCCTGTGAGGGGCCCGGGGATCCGGGGGCAGAGCCTTGGAGTCGTAGTGGCAGGTCAGCAGCAGGCGCCGCGGGGCAGAGGGGTCGAGGGTTGCGATGATGTTGGAGAAGGTCACCTGACCCCTGGGGGTCTTCGGAGAGGAAAATGAGTCCATTTCTACAGTCCAACCAGCGGTGAGGGAGTAGAAGGTGGAAGTGATGTGCTGGGGGAGGAGGAGGGGGGGGGGGGGGCAGAGGAAGAAGAAGAGAAGTAGAGAGGGTCAAGCAGGAGAACAATGAAAGGAGGATAGAAACATGAGTGAAGTGTGTGTATACCTGGCGTACAACCTGGCTACCCTTGGAGCCAGGTAGTCTCTCAACCAGGATGGGTCTCAGGTAGGTCTCCCAGAGACGAGCACCGTCCACCTGGGACGCCAGGCGACGCACTTGGGCGGGAGAGGACTTACTGGGCTTGTGGGAGAACTGGAGGAGAGGAGGGGGAGAGAGAAAGGAGGCGGGAGAACTTGATGAGTGATGGATGAAGCAGGTTGAACAGGACAGCAATTAAGCTGGTGTCTCTTGAGGACAATCCTGAACCATGATTTGAGATATGTTTACTACATGGATCCACTTAGTTTTTTCTTTGACACAAACATCGTAGCTTTGGAGTCACGCTTAAAACATTACTGAGCTATTACAAATGGATAAAAAAAACATTTGGTTAATAAGTTACCTTGTCTTTGGTTAGGTCCGCAAACGGGGCTCTGTTGAACCTGCTGATGTTCGGGTCGTTGGCTAGGTACAACCCCAACACAACGGCCAGAGTCAACACACCGAGGAGACAGAAGACCAGTACACGGGCTCGAGGCATCCGCATTCGGTCACATCCTGGGACTGCGCCGCCGTTGTTTGCCTGTGTGGACTTATACCGTCGACTAGATCTCGACATGATTAATTTGATTTATACCAGCAAGTTTGGTTCAAGATTGAAAGAGAATAGTCGCCGATCCTCTCTCGGTGTTTCAATGACAATTGGTTTAAGTAGTCGCAATACACTTTTATCCGCCGTTTCACAACATGTCTCATTTTAAAGTTCTAGTATACCTACTTGCAGCAGGACAATTCTAGACTTTAGCTTTTTATGGCTCACAATAGCTCGAAATCCGCTACGCCCTGATCATATTCCTGAACAATGGGCTGTCGTTCATAGCTTCTAGTAACATTAACTTATTAGAACCGAACGTGTCATTCAGAAATATCTATTGTGTTTGTTTTGATGTAGTAATAGTTCTAGATATTTCTTAGACATCTATATTCTGTCAAGGATTACAGGAGACCTTGTTCTTTAGGCGCCAATGTCAATTCTCTACATTCTCTGTCCCTATATTATCTTCATAAACTAGCCTCTTCGATGTGATGTAAACCTTTGTCGATTCAGTCAAGTTGCTTGCCAGTACTGCATTGACTGTCTTTGAAAAAGCAAGGTTTTTAACTTCTGTACAGTCATATTTCACGACACATCTTCAACCCATCGATGGGAATTTTCTTACAGCGGTGGGTTGGCGCAAACCGAGATTGATTTCCGGGTTTCGTATTACGTCCAGTTGCACATGACCACGCGTCAAATGACTAGTTTAAAGTGACATGGATAAAATAGTTCCATTGTCGCAGACTCACTGGGAGTTTTGGGGGAGGGGGGTTTGTTTGAGAAACAATCCGTTGTCTACTGTAGACAACACCACCATCAAGTAGTTGAAAAATATATAAAGTAGATACAAAAGAGCAACAAACAATCATTAGGAAAGATTTTAATATATTTTTCTTATAAAATAATGAAAACATAATTTACATTTTTAAATGTACACGCATTGATACAACATCCCCCGACGTAAAAGACAGAACGCTCAACCAGAAGTTTCGTCTACGCATTGAGCTCACCTGCTACGTGCAGGAAGTACCCAACACAAAGGAAATGAAAAAAGAGAAATAAATCATCAAAACAGGATCATCCAGATCAGCTTTGTACACAGAATTAAAAACACAGTACCCTCTGTTTTTCAACGCTGTAAATTACAGTTACAGTTTGGAAAAAGTTGCCAATTGTATTCAAAAATAAATTATCAAATATTAAACAAACAAAAAAAGAATAATCATAAGATTTACTATTAAACTTTTTGTATTACCATCTGTGATTTGTGCAAGTGAAACATCAATGCACCAATCTATGCTCAACATGTATATTATTATTATTAGGTTTTTTGTGTTTTTTTTTTTTACCATAGTTAAAACAAATAATAAAAAATGTTTACTCTTTAAAACACCCCTACCCCTCTACACACAAATCAACAAATGAAAGATTAAGACATTGCAGATATCAGATTAAGATAAATGAAGCTTCACTGGGCTATGAATGTGTACTGGTATAGTTAATGATGTGTGTGTGACAGAGAGTTGAAAGATGAGGCAGTGCAGTGAGAGAGATGATATTAATGGTATACGATGGGGTCAGGAGTAGATTGAAGTCAGATGACCATCTTTGGGAAGGCAGTGATGTGTATGCACAATTCAGTGGGACAAGGAGCTAGAAAGAGCCTCTTAGCTAGTTGGTGTGTGTGTGTGTTCATGTGTGTCTGAATTGGACCTGAGTGCATGGTGGAGGAAGAGCAGTTCTGTGTGTGTGTCTGTTATTAGATAAGCGGAATGAGATGTGAGTGGATGTTCTCCTGGAGGGGGGGCTTCAGGTTGAATCAGGGTAGACAGAAGATGTCACAACAGCCACCTGTGGAGGTGATGAGTGATTCACCTGTGGAGGTGATGAGTGATTCACCTGTTCAGCTGACTGCTCTTCATACCGTAGGTAGATACAGGCAATGACACACCACCTGTCACACACATTCCCAAGATGGCTACCCTCACCTCCCATTTAACCAGGAGGACAGCCTCAGGGAGACACTACAATCTGAATGAAAAAATAGACTCAGTTAGATAATATAACCTGGCTCGCTCCCCCTAGTACAAATTGTGTATTTGTGTTGAAGAATCTCAGCACTGAAAGGATACTTTGCGACTGGGTTTAGTTAAACACACGTTCTACCCTAACATCCAGCTCACACAAATGCCCACGCACAACCGACAGTGGTGAATGTCAAGAGCTGTGTACATTTAGTTTTGTTCTGAAGAAAGAATAGGTCACGACATGAACAGAACCGCAGAGACACACACACGTGGCATCATCTCACAGGTGAGACTTGAAGAGATGACAGTATTAAAGAGACAGGGTCTGGCAGAGGATGAAAGGGTGTGAATGTGTCATGCCTGTTTCCAGATATTTTTGTGAGATTCAGTGTTTTACAAGGTTTGGTTATTTTCTACATTGTATAACCAAGAACATCAACAACCTAGACAAAATAACTATTCTGGCACCTGTAAATATGTAAAACAATTATCCAGTAGCTTTAATCTGAGATGACTTCACTGATCAAAAAAAAAAACAGATAAAAGAAGACAAATTAAATTAAAAAAGAAGACAAATTAAATTGAAAAACAAAAATAGTCAAAACTATAAATTGAGATATTGTGCCGTTATCACTGAGTGTCTCACACTGCCCATCGTTTGAGATGTCCTGTTTGACTAGCTGGAGTATGATCTAGTCAGGAAAGACTCCAGGTCCTACATCAGCATGTTCTTTCATTTGACAGTCAGCTAACTCTGAATTGAAACACTCTGTACCTCTTTTCCCTCTCTCACCATCACACACTTACATTATAACATGTAGGGTTTTAAACCCAACTCTAGAACTGTCACATGTTCACAACACTCCACAGAAAATCCTCCTCTTCACCCAGTTCACTGAGTGGGTCTGCCCTCAATGATGCTGCAATGGCTATTCTGTGAGTGTTGTTGATGTACCCTACAGACACACACATACACTCACACAAATGCAAACACAAACACACCTTTATGACACACACACCTTCCTCAGGTCCGGTTTCTCAGTACAGTATGAGCGTGTGGGAGTCTGTCAGAGAAGGCTGCCCCACACTTACAACTACAGTACCACGTCTTCAGACTCCCGGTAAATTCTGGGAGTTGGAGATTTTTGGCGTCATGGCTTCAGGAACAGTATTAGGCCTCTCCGGGTGATCTAGCTAGTGTTGTAAAGTTCACTGTCCCACCGTTGCTCCTCTGCTATTGGCTGCTGTCAGATCAAGAGCAAGGGAAAGACTTCAGGTATAAAAATAAAAAGAGGCAGAACAACAGAGGGGGGAGGAGGAAAGGAGAGAGGGAGGGATTCTCTGTTGACAGAGTTTGAAAGGGCCTGTCTCCAACAGGCTTGAGTCTCCAGTTTGAGGGTTTCTTAGATAAATTCTACTGTCAGCTTCTACCCGGTTCAACTGAGCTCTACTCTCTTCTCCTCCGTTCCTGAAAGCCGTGTTCACAGTCTTCACATCTTTTTTTTCCCGCCAAACTCTTTTGGTCTCTTGCTGGCCTGCTTACATCACTTCCCCTTCACCCAAGGCCACTTCCTGTGTCTGGTGTGTAATATCACAATCCAGTCTGAGTTCAATTCCAGTTTTTTGGGGGTTGGTCAAACACGTGACCTCACTTCCTCTCTGCTGGCGTGCCGGTGAAGAGCATGCTGAACTTGCGTAGCTGCTCGCTGGCCGACTGGCTCTCCTCCTGCAGGCGCTGGTTGTTCTGTCTGAGGTTGGCCATTTCTTCCAGGAGCATGACCTTGTCCTGCTTCTCCTAGAGGAGGGAAAGAGAGAGAGACAGAGAGAGAGACAGAAAGAGAGAGAGACAGAGAGAGAGACAGAGACAGACAGAGAGAGAGACAGAGAGAGAGACAGAGAGAGACAGAGAGAGAGACAGAGAGAGAAAGCAAAACATGGTTTAGTATGCTCAATTACTTTCCGGCTGCTTCCCTGTCCTGGCTGCTGTTCTCAAGTCTGTTGTTACCTTCTCCAGGTCAGTGTTCAGCTGCTTCAGCATCACCTCCAGGTGGTACATCCTCCCCGACAGGTCGTTAGGGACCTCATCACTGGACACACACACGTTAGTTTTAATGCACATCCACATTAAATTATATGTTAATACAGTTCCCATGAAGGTCAGGTGTTAAGAGGGGTAGACATGTTCAACAGGTATGCATGTGTGTGTGTTGACACGCTGCCTTGGTTTACTATACACAGCTTAGTTTCACTAATACCGTGAAACCACACAGGCCCTCAACTGTTTCGTAAACACAAAGGACACTCCTTAGTAACCACGCACTACAATTCCCATGGAACCACAGGGTGGCACTGTGACCACAGGTACAGTTTCTCCCAGCAACATCGTGGTAAGTTTGAGTGCACAGGCAGCGGCTCTATGACATAACGAGCATGCACTTTCTTACCGCTGCTGGCATATAGTAGCTTCCTCGAGCAAAACGTGCATAAACAAGCATCAGGCTCTCTCAGTTTCTTGCACCAACTGCCAAAAGGCTCGCCGTCTCTACCTTCTTCTATCCACGCCCAGCGCCATTTATTTTTGAGTCATTTATCTATGGGTAGGACATCATCCCCAGGCTTCATGAATTTGCGCTTCATGCTTTCACCGACAACGCTAACGTGACGTATGGATCTCATTCACACTGTGTTGCCAGGACCCGCCCTGCTCTGCTTCTGATAGGCTTGTAACGTTAGTTATAGCTGCGTTCCTCTCATATGATTGGTAGGGGACTCGAAAATATTAAAGTTCCCAATTTTTCTCATGGCCGCACACCGGACATCCGGCACGGTGCCGGAATACTTTAAGCCCTGAGTCTGTGTGTAGCTTCATGTTTATGTGTGTGATTGTATGTATGTATGTATGTATGTATGTATGTATGTATGTGTGTGTGTGTGTGTCTTACCCGCTGAAGGTCGGGGTGGTGCGTGGGGTCTGTGGGGTCTGGAACTGGACAGGAGAGACAACGGGCCTCAAGTCTGGACCGCCGAGGGGCTCCGTCAGCGAGAAGAGAGACACGGCTCTTTGAACTAGGAAACACACACACACACAGAATGTTAATGTGTACATCCTGGTCTGACTTATGTGCTGCAGTCCACCCTCCCTCTCCAGGGACAAGCCTCACTGCCAGGCCTCTCCACCCTGAGGCTGTACTGTGGGGGAGACAGGGGGGAGGCCAGGGCAGGGGGAGACAGGGGGGAGGGACAGATGGAGAGAGGAGAGCAGGTGTCTGGTGCTGAGGTCCCTCCATCTCTGGGACAAGAAGAGTACTCTGATAAGACATGGCACACACACACACACAATCTCTCACTCCCTCCCTTCCCTCCCCCCTCTCTCTCTCTCTCTCTCTCTCTCTCACCTTCGTAGGCCTTGGCAGCGCTGACCAGGCTGGACCACTCCAGGCCGCAGGCCGTGTCTGGGAGGGGCATGAGGCCCGGGTCCAGCCTCCGCAGGGGGGGCAGCCGGTCCTTCACCTCGGTCAGGGACAGCTCTGACGCAGACAGGGGCACTGGAGGAGGGGGTGGGGGGGCTGTGGTTACTCACCCACAAACTACAGAATTAAGATTTGTGTTTCGCTGTGGAATTTGTGTTCCTCTCCCTTAGATGATTTTACAATGACCGAGTTTGACCGTTTCGACTTCCATGTTAAGCACATGTACTTCCTGGTCTACTTCCTGTCTCATCACATCTGCTTCCCGTCTAACCCTGCAGGGGGGAGGCGAACCCGCCCCGGCCGCTTCGCTCACCCTTCTTGTTGGAGGCGTGGTTGGCGCCATGGGCGTGTCTCCGCGTGGGCAGGGTGCAGGTGAAGAGCAGGTCGCTCTGCGCGGCCTGGCCCTCGTACAGGGGGGCGGAGCTAGCGAAGCTGGCGTCCCTGCGGCCGCTGCACAGAGACTCGTCTGAGAACGTCCTCTGGAGAGTCCGTCTGGGAGACTGGGGTGGGGGTGGGGGAGTCATTGTGTGTATTTGTGTGTGAAAGGCAGAGAGAGAGAAAGAGAGAGGCAGAACGAGTGTCTGTGTGAACGAGAGACACACAGAGAGAGTGACTAAGAGAGACATTGAAAGAGAGAGAGAGAGTGAGAGTGTCTTACTGGGTCTCTCTGTCGCTCCGTCTCTCCAGGGTTGTCCATGATGATCAGCTTCTTCAGGTCGTCCTCGATGGTGCTCTTGTGCGATCGCCGTGGTGACCGTAGGTCCCTTAGCGACGCTCGGAGGCGAGGCTGACCAAACACGTTTTTAGAGTTCCTCTCCACCTGCCTGAACACACACCACAGTTACTGCTGGCTTAGAAACAATGAGAAACATGTACATAGTTAAACAGTTATAAACTGAGAGACATGCATTAAATAGTTAGAAACTGTTTATAATTAGGTGTCTTGGAGATCCCAAAAAAGTGAATAATCGGACAGTACCAGTTATAAACATGATCTTTTCAGTAAAAAGATGATTTATGTCATAAACATATGAACAGCTATAACATTACAACAACAGTCATAACAGCTGGGAGGAGTAACAGTCATAACAGCAGCCTACTTCTTGCTGTTGCTGTCAGAGCAGGATATTGTGGGAGTGTTTAAAGGCGAGGGGCCGTTGTCCTCTTGTTGCCAAGCGCCCGGCCGACCCTTGCCATAAAAGGTCTTGGGGGCGGAGCTGGAGAGAGGGGTGGGGCCTAGTTGTGAGGAAGTGGGTGTGGCCGTGGAGGCTCGTACTGGGCGGGGCTTCTCAGCTGCAGGCGTCCTGTAGCCCTGAGGGGTGTAGCAGGCCCTGGGGGGGGGAGGGGGAGGGGGGAAGATGTCAGTAAAACATCAACTCATTGTCTGACATTTTTTACATGAAGGCATATTCTGACATGAGACATGTTCTTTTGTTGTAGGTTAAATACTGTAGTTCTATCAATTAACATGTAAACACACGCACACACACACACACACACACACACACACACACACACACACACACACACACACACACACACACACACACACACACACACACACACACACACACACACACACACACACACACACACACACACACACACACACACAAGCTGTTGGGAGCACTCACAGTTCAAACCTCTTTTGTTTTACGACCCAATTCCTCTCCGGTGGAGCAAAAGGGCCAGCGACCCAGCCAGCCCTTTCATCTATCAACCCCCCCATACCTCCATCCTTCCTGTATCACCCCCCCATACCTCCATCCTTCCTCTATCACCCCCCCATACCTCCATCCTTCCTCTATCACCCCCCCATACCTCCATCCTTCCTCTATCACCCCCCCATACCTCCATCCTTCCTCTATCATCCCCCCCATACCTCCATCCTTCCTCTATCACCCCCCCATACCTCCACAATTCCAACCATTCATCGAAGCATAAACCTATTTAGACCTTAAAGCTTCTTCCTTTCTGACCATCTCTACACCAACATCTATTACACTCTTCAGTCAGTCATCCATCCCTCTTCCCCTCCATTAGTCCATCCATCCATCTCTCTCTCCCCCCTTCTCTTCATCTCTGC
This sequence comes from Osmerus eperlanus, assembly GCF_963692335.1. Taxonomy (NCBI): domain Eukaryota; kingdom Metazoa; phylum Chordata; class Actinopteri; order Osmeriformes; family Osmeridae; genus Osmerus; species Osmerus eperlanus. Next base: position 7,934,836 of record NC_085028.1, read on the forward strand.
CTCCACTGGTACCTGTATAATAGTGTCCAGCCAGCTGAGTGCTTCACTGCTCCCCCAGTGTGCATCCTGTAGTTCAGTAGTCTGTGGTGTGTGTGTGTCCTGTAGTTCAGTAGTCTGTGGCGTGTGTGTGGTCAGTCAGACTACATCCAGACTGTCTGGGGGGTTGGAGTGATGATGATGAGGGGGTCTAACATCCAAATCCTTTAATCTCCCTAAAGCATATATATGTGTGTGTGTATGTATGTACACTCCTCCATGTTAGGGAGGGGCTGGGTGGACAGCCAGGCCAGCTGTCAGAGTAGAGAAGGTCTGCATGTGCAGCAGGATTAACCCTTATCCTGAACAACCTCCACTCCTCTCTCTATACCATGTCTACTTGTCTAGCTCCACATCTGTGTGTGTGTGTGTGTGGCACACACCTGTGTTTGAACGGGTCTGTCTTGTCGGCGCTGGAGCCAGGGGGCGGGAACGTCCTGGTGAAGTATCCCTTGTTCTGATTGGTCGATCCAGGCATCACTGGTGATGACTCGTGTCTTCGCCCATCCCCTCCCCCACCACCCCGCCCTATAGGAATCTCCTGCAGTCCACTATAGGGTGCCTGGGGGTGCAAGGCCTTGTGCGATTGGTGGTTGGACTGGTTGCTGTGGCGACCAGGGGTGTAGAGAGTGGGGGCGTCTATGCCGCTGTCGCTCGACCCCCCCTTATTGAGGAGCTCGGGGTCAGGTTCTGCCGGGTCGCTAAGGCATCCACCAGAACCCCCGCCTCCTCCAACGCCCCGGTCCCCGACGACCCCCCCGTCGGACCACCGCTCGTCGCTATGGTTACTGGAGGCGTTGCTGGAGAGGGTGTTGCTGCTGGAGTGACTAGAGTACTGGGTCTCCCCCTGCAGAGAGCGAGAGAGGGAGAGGAGGGAGAAAAAAAAGAGACAAGAAAAATTCAGACAGGAGCCAGACAGGAGGACCAGGTATGTGAGCCAGACAGGAGGACCAGGTATGTGAACCAGACAGTAGGACCAGGTATGTGAGCCAGACAGGAGAACCAGGTATGTGAGCCAGACAGGAGGACCAGGTATGTGAGCCAGACAGGAGGACCAGGTATGTGAGCCAGACAGGAGGACCAGGTATGTGAGCCAGACAGGAGGACCAGGTATGTGAGCCAGACAGGAGAACCAGGTATGTGAACCAGAGAGAGGCAGTAGCAGACAGACCTTAGAGTGTCTGTTGGGAGAGTCCTTCCCTGGGATGTCCTGCCTGGCCGTCCTCCTCTGCCCTCCCCCTGCTCCTCCCAGCACCGCCCCCGGGCCCCGCGGTGACGGAGCAGGGACGTGCCACAGCGGCTCTGGGCAGAGAACACACACACACCGCAAGGATTAAACACACCAAATTGAAGTGGTTCAAAACTCAAACTGAGCTATGGACCTACATCTAGGTATGAGGGAAAAGAGGATTAAATACTTACATCCAGTGACACACACACTGGATTCTGAAACCATGGCGATGAGAGTGGATGAGAGCGTGGCTGTCTGTGTATGCACACTGTATGATGCATGTGTGTATGTACTGTATGTGTTAGGTGCATGTGTGTGTGTGTGACCGTATGTGTGTGTGTACCTGTCTTGCTGCGCTCCATGGTGCTCTCCTGGCTGGTGAAGCCAGAAGACTCTCCACTAGAGGTGATGTCCAGAGTGAGGTGAGGCTCGTACACCAGCAGGGGGCGCTGTCCAGCCCCATACCTAGAGACACACACACACACACACACACCCACAGGAGAAGAGATTAGACATCAAATCGCAAAACACACACACGTGGATCAAATAGAGAGAGCAGATGGCAGCATAAATAGGCAGACTAAAACCCAAACACAAATGGTTTCTATAGTGTGTAAGGAGCTGTGTGTGAGGGGACTGGTGTGTGGGTGTTTACTGTTGCTGCAACTGTCTGGGCTCTATGAAACATGTTCCTCAGGTTAGACAGGATGAGCCGCACAGGTCAAACCACAAAGAGAGAGAGAGGCATAGAGAGAGAGACAGAGAGAGAGACAGACAGAGAGAGACAGAGAGAGTGTTGCAGAAAGCGATAGACAGGTGGCAAGAAAGAGAGAATGAGAGATAGAGGGTAAGTAAGAAAGAGAAAGGGTTCCAGACAGGAGACAGGCAGACAAGGAACACTAACCTGTCAGGTGAGGGTTTGTAGCGTACAAAGGGCCCACTCAACCCTGGCCCCCCCGGCCCCGCCAGGGCCCCCAGGCCAGGCGAGGGGGAGGAGAAGCTGGCTGAGGGGTTGCGGTAGGGGAACCCTCTGTCGCCCCCCACTGGTGATATGCTGTAGTGGTTCTCTGGGTAGCTGACTGGCCTGGAGAGCAGACACGCACAGGGAGAAACACTTGAGAGAGAGAGAGGGAGAGAGAAGGAGAGAGAGAGGGGGGGGGAGGGAGGGAAAGAGAGGGGAGGAGGGAGGGAGAGAGAGGGAGGAAGATATAGAGAGGTGAAGGAAGGAGAGAGAGGAAAAGGAAAGAGAGAGAGAGCTAGTGAGAGTTTGTGAGGGTGACAGAGATGTGTGTGTCTACCTCTTGCTGAGGTGCTGGGGCTCCCTGTAGGGCACTGGCACCAGGGTCTTTTGGGAGCGGGGCAGGGCTTGAGGAGGGGGAGGCCCCTTTGGGGTCCAGCGCTGGGGTGGAGTAGCACTGTGGAGCCCCGGGGGGCCGGGGGGGCTGTCCCAACGCCAGGCAGGGGGGCGGGGGGAGGGGCGGGGGGAGGGGCGGTAGCCTGCGGCGATGGGCTCAGGCTCAGGCTTCTGCTCCATGGTCTTCATCTCATACTCCTCAGTACAGCCCCTGAGACACACACGGACAGACAGGCACATTACTATCAGTACTACAACATTAACACATAGTGCCTACTTCTAGATGGTCAGAGATGTGAAAGCTCACACACACACACACACACACACACACACACACATACACACACACACACACACACACACACACACACACACACACACACACACACACACACACACACACACACACACACACTAATGAGCTCCCCAGACAGACAGAAACAGATGATTGGAACATCAGGACTCTCGCTCCCTGTGAAACATGGTCAGGAGTGTGTGTGTGTGTGTGAGTTTGTGTCTGCGTGCGCCAATGCAAACCAACGCCTATTACAAGCTGCGGGTATGTCTATCATAAAATCAATCATAAAAACTACTTCAAAGCAACTACCCTAAAATGGCGAAATGAGCTGCTCCACCCCAGCAGTGCTTCAGTGTTAGTTCAGCTACTAAATAATGGATTGTTCCACATAGCAGTCTCCAGGGGGATGCTCTCCTCTGCTCTCCCATTAGGAATCAGACAGCTTTATTAGATACAGGCTAACCCAGAAAAGCATGGCAGGGGGAAGTCCTGAAGATCTCCACCCATGAGTTCATCAACATCAGACACGTGCGACACCCTGTATCATCACCCACCACCAGGACCACAGGAACTCCTGTCATTCATCCATTATTCAGGACCTCAATAGTGACATGTGTTACTGGCACTTATGAGGAGGCATCAACCAAACACATCTCTCCACCACTCTCCCTCCATCTCTCTCCACCACTCCCTCCATCTCTCTCCACCACTCCCTCCATCTCTCTCCACCACTCCCTCCATCTCTCTCCCTATCACTCCCTCCATCTCTCTCCCTATCACTCCCTCCATCTCTCTCCACCACTCCCTCCATCTCTCTCGTGTCCAGGAGAAAGAAAACAACTGAGAGGAAAAGAAGAGGGGAGAAAGACAAGGAAAGGATTGAAAGAGGAAAGAGCAAGTGTGTGTGTGTGTCATATCAGTCCAGGATTACTAGTCCCCTGTCCCCGGCTCGCCTGCCTGGACACACTAAACCCTGCTGCTACACAGCACTGTAAACAACACAGCCACTGGAAGAACACACACTCAAAAAGAAATGTGTTTTCCAGCATGGCATACACACTGCCTACTTACACAACGATCCCATCTTTTACTATATTCCAAACACACACACACACACACCTACTAACCTCAGAGAGAAAATCCCCATGCCCACTGAAGAGGCGACTCCATTGGATTGCTGGTGACAGTTTGGGCTCTCTAACACAGGATTTCGCTCACACACACATTATTCCGCTCACACACACACCTCTCTCTCTATAACTCTGCCTGTCGCTTGTCCACAGCTCAGAGAGGGAGAGGGTGAAGTGCGAGGAGAGACTTTCCTCCTCTCTCTCTCTCTCTCTCTCTCTCTCTCTCTCTCTCGCTCTCTCTCGCTCTCTCTCTTTCTCTCTCTCTTTCTCTCTCTCTCTCTCTCTCTACCCACTCAGCCTCTAACACCTAAGAGGTGTTCAGACATGTCATATCATCACAGCTCTCCGACAACACAACACACACACAACCTCTCACACACTTCCTCTCTTGCTCTATACCTCTTTCTCTTTCTCTCTCCTCCCTTTCCTGTCATTCATTCGCAGGGCGTCATGCATTTTTAATTAATCGCCCCTTTTTATTTATTTATTTCTCTCTTTCTGCAGATTCCAGCTCTTAATCTCCCGCAATCTGTTTTCCTGGCAGACCACAGCAGACACAAGGGGTGGGGGGGGGGGGCAGAGAGACTGAGAGAAGGGGTGAAAAGAAATACAAGACTCTAATTATCAACTGCTCCAACGGCACAGCACAGTGGAAGTGGGCTGTTTGTGTGTGTGTGTGTCTGTGTGTGTGTGTCTGTGTGTGTGTGTGTGTCTGTGTGTGTGTGTGTGAGTGAGTAGACCGTCAGACACACAGCAGTGAGCTTGCTCCAGATTAAGTTGGGGCTCCGAAACACAGTAATTGTGCCTGGATGCTTGATCTAGCAGTGGTTAGATCGCTTTCATGTGGAAGGCAGTTTAATTACACAAGTTAAATCGCCTTTGAGACCCCCCCCCCCCCCCCCGTACCCACTGTGTGCGGCTCTCTGTAAGGTTCAACACCACACTGTTCCACTGAGCTCATTACAGTCTGGATCCAAGACCTTCTACCACATAAGAGACTGGAGGAGATGGAGGGAGAGGGAGGAAAGAAGGAGAGCGGGGGGTGGGGGGTCAAAGAGAAAGAAAGTGAGAAAAAGGAGAGAGAAAGATTGAGATATCAAGAGATAGAGGCTTAAGGAGGTAGAGGCACGTAGTTACATCACATGGCTCTCTCTTTCCTTCACACTCCTCTCTTTCACTTGGTTCTCTCCAGCTTTGACACACTCCCTTCTTTCTCCTCCCTCTTTCACACTCTAATTATCTGCTCTCTCTCCCTCTTTCACACTCCCACACAACAATCCCTGAACAGAGATGTCTGGCCACCATCTCAGCCCTCTGTGTGTGTGTGTGTGTGTGTGTGTGTGTGTGTGTGTGTGTGAGAGCGCAGCAAAAGTATTTGAAGACACTAGGACCCGACTGCCAATTTCATCCACATCTTACTGATAACGGGCAAACACAGACACCCCCCCTCACACACTCTGAGCCCCCCCCCTCACACACTCTGAGCCCCCCCCCTCACACACTCTGAGCCACGCCCTCACACACTCTGAGCCACGCCCTCACACACTCTGAGCCACGCCCTCACACACTCTGAGCCACGCCCTCACACACTCTGAGCCTCGACACCACACACTCGAGCCTCGACCCCACACACTCTGAGCCTCGACCCCACACACTCGAGCCTCGACCTCGCACACTCTGAGCCTCGACCCCACACACTCTGAGCCTCGCCCTCACACACTCTGAGCTTCGCCCTCACACACACGTACCTGCGTGGCCCCCCCTCCTCGTATGGGGGGATGATGACCACCTTCACAGTCACCGACGTCCTCAGCAAGTCAATCATCTGCTCGTGGGTAAGCGTCACTGCGGCAACCTTACAGATCTCCACCAATCGGCTGCCCTGCCTCAGACCTGCCTGCCAGGCGAAGCCGTACTCCTCCACCTTGAGCCAGAATCAAGATGTTACAACCTGCTTTGATTTGGAGCCAGTTCAAAACAGCACGAGGATTAGACTAATCCATCTGTAAAACACTTAACGACTTGTGTTTTCTTGTTTGTGTAGATGTAACGGCATATGGACTAGACTAGTGTGTGTGTGGATGTAACAGTAGGTAGTCTAGACTGGTGAGTGTGGATGTAACAGCAGGTAGTCTAGACTGGTGAGTGTGGATGTAACAGCATATGGACTAGACTGGTGTGTGTGGATGTAACAGCAGGTAGTCTAGACTGGTGTGTGTGGATGTAACAGCAGGTAGTCTAGACTGGTGTGTGTGGATGTAACAGCAGGTAGTCTAGACTGGTGTGTGTGGATGTAACAGCAGGTAGTCTAGACTGGTGTGTGTGGATGTAACAGCATATGGACTAGACTGGTGTGTGTGGATGTAACAGCAGGTAGTCTAGACTGGTGTGTGTGGATGTAACAGCAGGTAGTCTAGACTGGTGTGTGTGGATGTAACAGCAGGTAGTCTAGACTGGTGTGTGTGGATGTAACAGCAGGTAGTCTAGACTGGTGTGTGTGGATGTAACAGCAGGTAGTCTAGACTGGTGTGTGTGGATGTAACAGCGGGTAGTCTAGACTGGTGTGTGTGGATGTAACAGTGGGTAGTCTAGACTGGTGTATGTGGATGTAACAGCAGGTAGTCTAGACTGGTGTGTGTGGATGTAACAGCAGGTAGTCTAGACTGGTGTGTGTGGATGTAACAGCAGGGGGTCTGAAGCAGCACCTCGGCCACGGTGCCGTCCAGGCGGACGTGGAAGCCCAGCTGGCCCAGACCGTTCCTCCTCAGGGTCATGTCCACCGTCTCACAGCCCACTGTCAGCGCCTGGGGGGGGGGGGGGGGGGGGGGGGCGGAGGAATGGTGGCAAAGTGTTCAGGAGGGGGGGGGGGGGGAGGAGGCATCAGGATAAGGACTTACCAAGTATTTTCTCATTAAACATTTCCAGTCATCCGTCAGACTGCCAGCACTTATGTTCTGATGAAACATTTACACTACTGAAACATTCATCATGTTGAAACATGCACTATGTGGCAGATCGAGGCAAATACTTCCCCTTTCTCTGCTCTGCTCTGGGCAGTCTATTCACTTCTACTGACAATGCATCTCCCTACAGATCACCCCGGGCCCCTCTCACCCCCCATCAGGTGAGCCCTCTGTGTGACCTCTCACCTTCAACCTCTGGACCACCTCCCTGATGTCCTGAGCGCAGCCCTCGGGCATCCTGACGGCGATGTGGTCCCCGCGCCCGTAGAAGATCTTCAGCGCCAGCCGCTCCGGCGTCCAGCCAATCACGTCGGCGCAGAAGCAGTTGAACACCACCTCCTTGGTGGCGCAGTCGGCCAGCAGGACGTACTCGGCCGACAGGCCCAGGGCGCACGGGATCTCGGCCGCGCCGCCGCTGAAGTCCTGCGCCAGCGCCCTCCACGCCACGGCGCCGGCCGCGCCCAGCTCCGCCCCCTCGCGCGCCCGCGAGCGCTCCCTCTTCTTGGACGCCAGGGAGATGAGGTTGTTGAGCTTGCCGGCCGAGTCGAGCGGCGTGCCGCTGGCGCAGTTCTCGGCCAGGTCGCGGAGGTACTCCTGCCGCGTCCTGGTCGCCATGGCGTGGAACTTCTGGGACTTGTGCGCGGCGTTCTCGGCGTTGATGACCTTGGCCAGCAGGAAGCTGCGGAAGGCCTCGGGGTCCCGGAAGGTCACGCCCACAGGGATGGGCGGGCCGAAGGAGGGGACGTCCTTCATCCTCGTCACGGCAACGCTGCGGAGAGGCGAGAGGGTTTGAGGAGGAGTGTGTGTGTGCGTGCGTGTGTTTGAGTGTCTGAGGAAAAAAGAAAACTAGCTTGATAGACAGACAGTACAATTAAACAGGTCTGTACAGAGCTGTACTTCTAAGAGAGAAAGTGGGGTGGTGTGTGAGAGAGTGTAAGGGAGTGTGGGGTCAGATGGCTGAGCGGTTAGGGAATCGGGCTATTAATCAGAAGGTTGCTGGTTCCATTCCCGGCAGTGCCTAATGACGTTGTGTCCTTGGGCAAGGCACTTCACCCTACTTGCCTCGGGGGGAATGTCCCTGTACTTACTGTAAGTCGCTCTGGATAAGAGTGTCTGCTAAATGACTAAATGTAAATGTAATGTAATGGAGTGTGCGTACCTGTAGCAGGGGTTGTCGGAGGTGGGGCTGTGCACGCGGACTATGACGAACACGTGCTGGAAGTGAGACCTGATGTTCTGGGGGGTGAAGGGGAGGGCACCGGGCTCCTGGAAGATCACCGTGACGATGTCGTTCCCAATGTGACGCTTCCTCAGCAGCTACGACAGGGGGACGGAGAGAGGAGGAGGGAAGAGAAGGAGGAGAGGAAAGGAGAACGAATCAGCACTCGCTGAGTGTGCCACCATAGGTCACAACAGGCACACTGAATCCCAAACTGTTCGACCAGTGTGCTATCAGGAACATGGAGAAGAGAGAGAGAGATGGAGAGATATCGAGTGATGTAGAGAGAAATTGAATAACAGTGTGTGTTCATTTCATGTTCCATTTCTGGTACACAGACAGTTGGGTTGTTGAGTGTGTGTGTGCACGTGTGTGTCGGTTGCACACTGACAAAGCTCCTGCTGTGTGTGTGTTGTGGATCTCGCCAACCCTCCCTCCTTCTGTACCAGTGTGACAGTATCAGTTATATAAGCCAGCCTGCAGTTTAGCCACACACGCACTCCAATTCAAAGTGCCCTCACAAACTCACACGCAAACACACAACACACACGCATGAACACCAACACGTACACACTGGTTCTCCCCGGGGGGGTGTTGCTGGTACTCATGTCCACAGACGAGAGCTCAGCCTGGCTCTGGTCTGCCGCCAGAGAGCCTGCAGACAGGATGGAGATCCTGCAGGCCCCTGTCTGTGTCTCTCTCTGTGTGTCTCTCTCTGTGTGTCTCTCTCTGTGTCTCTCTCTGTGTCTCTCTCTGTGTCTCTCTCTGTGTCTCTCTCTCTGTGTCTCTGTGTCTCTCTCTGTGTGTCTCTCTGTGTCTCTCTCTGTGTCTCTCTCTGTGTCTCTCTCTCTGTGTCTCTGTGTGTCTCTCTCTGTGTCTCTCTCTGTGTGTCTCTCTCTCTGTGTGTCTCTCTCTCTGTCTCTCTCTCTGTGTGTATCAGCCGTTCTTTTTCCGTGTGCGTCTCTCTTTATCTGTCTCTCTCTCTGTGTCTCTCTGTGTATCGGTCTCTCTTTCTGTGTGTGCATCTCAGTGTTACTCGCTCGCCCTCCCTCTCTCAGTGGGACCTTCCAATGTTTGCTCGGAGCATCAGGACCCTCCATCTCTCGCTCTCTTCTCTGCCCCCCTATCCATCTCCATCTCATACATTCCCTCTCTGCTCTGTGCCTCACATCTACAGTATAAAGATCAGATATGACGCACTCGCTCTCTCTTTCTCTCTCTACCTCTCCCACTCTCTCTCTCTACCTCTCCCACTCTCTCTCTCTACCTCTCCCACTCTCTCTACCTCTCCCACTCTCTCTCTCTCTCTACCTCTCCCACTCTCACCACCTCTACCTCTCCCACTCTCACCAACCTCTACCTCTCCCACTCTCACCACCTCTACCTCTACCTCTCCCACTCTCACCACCTCTACCTCTACCTCTCCCACTCTCACCACCTCTACC